>NW_022280062.1:769871-831831 GCF_004355925.1 Anarrhichthys ocellatus | reverse complement strand
ACACACACACACACACACACACACACACACACACACACACACACACATCCAGGCATGGGCACCAACAGACACCACCCTGGTTTGAGCACATGCTTGTTGGAAATCTCTCTGTTGCTGAGGGGACAGAGGGGAGCTTAAAGTTCCCAATAAAAATGCCTGTGTCTCTTTCATGTAAAAACACGCTGGCGTTTGCTTCGCCCCAATCTTCCTCCCGTCATTCAGAGTTATCGCGAAGCCGATAATCATCGCTTCACTTTTACATCGTTAAGATTTCATGTGAAAGAAATCTTGGGACAAACATCAAAATGCTCGCGGAGTCTAAAGTGGAAATGGGCTCCTGTCCAGAGCTGGTGTCCCCTTTCATTTGACTACGTAGAAGCCACCTCGATAAAGGCAGCCTTAACAGTAGAGAAAGGCCTCTTTTATAATTCTATTAGAGCTCTGTCCTTTCAGCTCTCCGTTGAGCAATGGATCCTGACCCTGACTTAATTAAGTGGCAAATGGCGGAATGATTCTCCTAAACCCAGCCCACGGAGTCAAGAACACATGACTGAATTCAAATAAAGAGGGACAAACAAGGATAATTAGTCAAGCCTGAAAGACAAAAGGCAAACGGGAATTCATAAGAAGGGAAGGGAAACTGAGACGGCGGGGGTGGAGCCACCGAATGACCAATCTGACTGCCCGCAATAAAGGTGCATTGGTCCATAGGGAGAGGAGGATGTCCGTCCCACCACTTGCCCATCTTTCAAACACATACCGAGTCCTCCTAAACAATCAAAGCCTCTGGAGCTCCTCCTACTCTTCCCCGCGGATCCGAATTCACTGCGGACACATCAAATAGACGCAGTGAAGGGGAGAAATGGTGGTGGTGGTTGGTTGGGGGAGGGGACTTGGGGTTTGACCAGCCTGAACAGACCTCACAGTGGGGGTGGGCAACTTGTATGGGACCGATTCCCATGCAGCCAGCAGCTTCACTTCCACAAGCAGAGGGGAGGGAAGAGACAGAAGAGTGAGGAAGAGGGACAGCAGCAGAAAGACAGAGAGGGGGCTCGGAGGGGAAACGACTGAGATGAAAAAAAACAAAACACACACACAACAGGGACAGAAAGCTGGGCCCCAAAGCATCAAAGGTTGCTAAGGGCCAGAAATGAAGGAGCAGCACAGTAAACGCCGCCGCAAAAGTGCTAAATAAGGCCTCCCGTGGGCCAGTGGGTACAGTGTAGACACGCTACGCTCCGAGAACAACAGCTGCGAAAGAATTAAGACAAATATTTTCACAAGTGGAATCGCTGCCGCTTTTCTCGCTTCCAGACCGCGGCCCCGAACAGATGACCAGAATTCAAAAGGTTGTTGTGCTGAGCTCTATAGAGAGGCCAACAGGAGAGCATCTGGGTGCCGTAGGCAGGCAGAGGGATGAGTTGAATATATTGTGACATTAATGAGGTTGTCAGACTCCTCGTGATGGAGTGGCTGTGTTTTTGTGCCGGCAAGACTAACACCCTTAAATGCTCATGCTGTTAACCCCTGCTGAACCCTCGCCTCACATACAAAGCAGAGGGGACGATAACACATGCCCTGCTTATGCATGCGGCCTGCTGCACGAACACATTTCAAATTCTCGGTCACATAAAGGACACATCATCAGAGAACAACTTCTTCTATGATTGTATAATGTTAACAATATTAAAACTACATTTACGGGTTAAGTAGACTTCGCCACGGTGACTCAGACATTCCTCCACGTCTACCTGGGTCTGAAACCCGGTGGCATGTGGGCAATTAGTGACTGTGGTTCCTGTTTCTCCCACACAGGGCTAATTACTGACCTGTGGGTTTCATTTAGAGAGGGAGAAAAGAGGGAGAGCGGGAGGACATGGGAAGACCCGGCCATTCATTTGTCTTAATTAATTACTCTTCCTCCACCAGGGCTCCTGGCAAGGCCGGCTATTCTGAAAGCTCTTCTGAGAGTTGGCGTTCCAGCTCTCCTAACCTGTGAGTAGCCCCGAAGCTTTGCTCGCTTATTTAGTTGGAATAACTTGGAGGACGGAGTCCACTGTGGACTAAATCCTAGAAACAGAAATCTATTGGCCACAGCGCCAAATGTTGTCGTAAATGCGGTCAGACAGCTTTGGGAGGGACGAGCAAAAGGTGCCACCGCCGGAGCGGAAGGGGTTAAAAGAGGCAGCAGGGCCAGGTTTGGAGAGGTTAGCGGTGTGATTCATTTTTATTACCACGCAGCCCCTGCAGGCGGCAGGAGTGGCAAATTATTTCTGAAACAAAGTGGAGGGCTCTCATCAGAGCTATTACCTGCCTGTGGCCGAGGGCGGCGCGGAGCCCACAGAGGGTGACAGTGAGAGGCCCGCGCCGGTGAGGGATAGCCGTCCACATCCGTCCACGCTCCGGGACATCTCCCCCAAATGAGAACCGGTGTCTGTGTATGTGTGTGAGTGTGTGTTTGTGTGCCAGTAGACGATAAGGGTAAAGTTAGCTGTTGGACCTCCCCCACAGTATCTGTCAAAATAGTCTGTGGTGTTTTCTATCGCGAACACGCCAAGCAATTAGAGGTGACGTGCAAAACACAGCGACTCCAAGGTGCTAATTAAAAGAAGTACTCCCCTCCAACATGCTGACTGCAGAGATCAGCCTCAATGTAGGCGCTCGCACAAATTCATCATCACGGATTTAACTGTAAAACAGCCAGGTCACGCTTTTTAACTAGGCTTCCTTTATATATGGGTCATAATTGTAACTAATGGCGTTATTAATGGTCGGTATATAATGTATTTCTTATAGATCAGTTATTATCCATGAATAAGAAGAACTTTTTGGGAAAAATGACTTTGGCTGTTTCACACGTCTGACTCCTTACTTTCTGGAAATCCATATTTATTTATTTTTTGTGGAAAATATTAGCACTTACAACTGCAGACTTTATTAATTACTTATCAAAGTGCAGGCTTGATGGCTTATTAGAAAGTGATAAACACTCGAGGATTTATTGATGGATTAACAACCCCCCAAAAAGAAACGATGGACACCAGCCAAAGGGATTTTTTACCTGGCACTCCAAAATGTTCTCCTATTAATGCTTATAACTGATCTAAAAAGCCATTTGTTTCAACTTCATGAAGGCTGCCTTATTAGAAAGCTGCACCATGCATTCTTCTACAATGTCTAAAAACAGGTGCCACATATATATACATGCACACCTGCGCCCATTACGATGCCTGTAATCGGTCTGATGCTGCTGTGCGGATCTGTGTTCGACAAATCTATATATTGTGTTCTTCCGATCCAGAATATCATAAGCTAAACCAATCTTGTGGATGAATGCTTTTAAGTTGAATCCAAAAGATGCAAGGGGGGGTAAAACTAGTCTTGCAGGAGACATTCAATCAGACACCGAGTTGATATTCAGGTAGTTACTGAATCGTTTAGATTAGGTGTCACTAATGTTTAGTGGGAATCGGGAGCCACACACTGCCTGCCTGGGTGCCATCACAAAGCTGCTGCACGTCACCCATGTGACACAATTAAAATCCTCTCATATGTGTTCGGGTTAAGAGGAGCATACGCAGAGAGAGAGTCAGGATTTATGGTGTTAAAAGAAAGAGAAAAAAAACGACATCCCATTAAGTTGGTTACAATTCATCATTTGTGAGCAAAATAATTTGATACCAAAGTTTCCCCCACGAGGGTACATTGTTCTATCAGCAACAAAACCATCAGCATCTCAATGACCAGTGGCCATATATGATATTTACAACTGCTGTGTTTTGTCTGAAGATTAGTTATGCTGCAAATGAGATTTATCGTTTGACAGGGAAAACGAATGGAGATGCTGCTGCGGGATAGGGATCGGATTTTTTTGAGACAATGAAGAACCTTCCTGCTCGAGGCGACGTGGGACTGACAGTGGCAGGGAGAGGAATCAACATCGATAATCTTTCATCAAGTCCACAGTGGAGCACTTTGGCACAGATACCATTCAATAAATAACTGTAGGCCATCATTCAGTTCTGAACTGGCCGGAGAGCGCAGGATGGATTCAAGAGGAAAAAGGCCTGAGACTCCGACCGGCGGAGTGGAAAAGAAAAGAAAACAAAAAAAACTATGAAAAACTGTTCATTAGCAAACTTTTCATATGGTCCCAGTATGAAGAGTGTAAGTAGTACACACTGTATGTCCAGTGATCATGTGCTGAAGTGCATCCTGAAACTGCTCCATCGACAAATAAAAATAAATAGGGAAGTGTATTTTAAGGTACTCACTTACTACTACTACGTTAACTTTTCCTCAGTGAAGTGATCCCTCATGTTTCTGGTTATAGGTGATGTGAGTAAAACTAATTATGGGATATGAATTGGTGCCATTATTGGGGTTATGTTTGAACAAATGCTCGGCTGATATGCTGTTCTTCTCTGACCATATACATGCAACATAAACCTGCCTTTTTATTTTCTTCATGAAATTAGAACACATTGACTTCAGTAATCTGTCTCTGCCAGATGATCGTTATGGTGTGTAAGCAGCAGAGGTCCTGCCTTAAAGAGCTACAAACCCTATTAAACTTCATTAGTATGACATTCAAGGGGCAGTTCTCCTGTCACGTCATTGTCTTTACAGTTGTTGCATTATTATCATTTTTTTAATCTAATAAGAATAATTGTAAACTTGCAATTTATTTTTGCAAGGAAACAAATAACACTGATGAAAATATTAGCAGCTTCAGTGCAAAAACTCTGTACTGGCTTTGAAAAACCGGACATTTCAAGGCTGAAATCAGCCCTGAAATTGATGATAGTTTTCCTTATTAATTCATCGGTTTCTTTTTATTGAACTTTTTTAATCGATTAAATGTTTATTCAGAAACTGTTACAGAATAAACACCCATCTCAAGTTCCTAGAGCCCAAAGTGACATCCTCCTATAACTAATAATGTTATGACTTGCAACTAAATACAATGCAATACAATTAATAAGGGAAAACATAAAATAATCACATTTAAATGCTATAGCCAGCATTCAATTGGCTTTTTAGTTCGACTTGAATGACATCATTTTTTTGGGCACTTGTATCAACTGATACTACTAGTTTATCAGTAATATATAAGTGTTATTTTACATGTTGTTCGGTTTACATGGTGGACAACAATAACAATATTATTATTATATTACATTTGTATGTTTTATTAGCCATAACAGCAGGACAGAAGTAGTAAAAAAAGAAAGAAAGCAGCAACGTTTCTCTGTTGATATGTCGCTTTTAGTAACAAAGTTACAAAGCTGTGATGTTAAAACCCTCTAATGCCACCAGGGAGACCCTACAGACAGCCTTTGCTGTGACAGACTGAGTGATGACCCGGCCCCGTGTGATGGATATGTGACATGGCAACTTGGGCCCTGAGGGCCTGGCTCTCGGGGTGGAGTTTAGCCATAATGGTGTGCTTAATTACCTGCACAGCCACACAGCAGGTCATTAGTCAGACTGGGACGTTAGGTCTCACCTGTCACCGAGAGATAAACAATCCTCCTACCGGATCTGGGTACCTCACAGGAGCGGGATCAGATAGTCATTGGGGGAAGTTAGGGCAGGGCAGTGCGGAGGAAGCGGCAAAGTCCAAAGAGATACATTTTAAAAAGACGAAGAGCTACATGTTTGGTTCCAAAAGTACAAGCTTTGGTTACGTAAGTTGTAGAAGTTTGGAAAGATTCCACATTTATACTCTCACTGAAAACAGGCACCAACAAAGGACTAAGGCTGGATTCAGATGTGGTTTAAGATTTAAAGATCTTTTCCTGATTAGTGCTCGTGAATTTGGAGCTAGTCAGGGCTTTTATAAGGTAAGTGCAAGGACGGACGTACAAGACAACAGATACTCTGGTGGAAACAAAACATATTACATCCTTAAATGCAGAGATAGAGGGATAGAGATGCCAACAAAGTACTGACTCAGATAAAAGACACGGTGGACGGAAACATAAAATACTGTGTTCTTGGCTCAGCAGACTGACATTCATGGACCCCTGGTGCTTCTTATGGAGCATTTTGCGGTGTGAACTTGCCTGTGCTGAAATGTGGTTGGCTAATAAACGGCAGGTAATGTAGGGAAGACGGCACTGCCTCCCCGTTCTATAATCTCCGCATGCTTCATTAAGCAGCACCTTTATTTGCAGACGCATGCTAACCTGGTGCTGTCGCTCCCTGGCTTGGTGTAGCCCTCCAACTCGCCCTCCCACACACTGTTGGCCATGGAGTTGCCAATGGCCGTCATCACCATGCTGAGCTCCACCGGCCAGTCGTCCAGGTCCAGGGAGCGCACGCGAGACAGGTGGGTGCCCAGGTTTCTGTGGATCCCGGAGCACTCGATGCACATCAAGGCGCCCAGGTTCAGACTGGCCCAGTCTGGGTCTGCGTGATAAAGGACAAGCATAATTCATATTTAGCAAATAAATGTGCCAGTGTAACTGCAGGTCAAAGAAGAATTGAATCAGTCATTTCTTTGTGAGAGCAAGCAATCAAGTTGTGTTGTGTTGGTTAGAGAGTCTGTAACTCTGATCTTTAATGCAATGACTCTATAAAACCACTCAAAATCAAATATTTATGAATGTTTTTATATGAAATCTCTGATCAAATACAGAAACTCTGTTTCCTCCTCTACAAGGGCTTCATCGAGGAGAAATGAGCTGTTGCGATGAAGAGTCATACTTACTGGGTGCATCACAGTCCACGCAGAAGCTGTTCCCCCTCACGTTTCGTGTGGACTGAATGGCCATCGCATCACTTTGGCTGCCTAACCGAGACTGTAAGACACGAGGGAGAGAACAAGTCAGGAGGAACTAATGATGGCAAGAGAAGGAGAAGGCAAACAATTAGAGCTGGACTCAAATCATAGACAACCAGCGAGGAGAGGGAGGGACGAGGTTTCTCAAAGGGAAAATATGAATATGAAAATTAGGCTGTGTCTCCCCAGTATGCTGCCACAAGCCGTGTTCTCTCTTTGATGTCTGTCAGTTCTAATAACAGATCCCCCACACTGCGGTGCACCTGTCTGACAACCTCCCACATGTGACAGCTTGAAGTGGGTGAGGAGGGGCGGGGGGGGGTGAGGGGCGCAATAAAGGTTGGAAAGAAGGGGAAAAGAGGAAGTGTAAATGAAGCAGCAGAATTGCAGGATGATGACGTCGCTGTGATTAGATGATTGTCTCTACATGATGTGTTTTCTCTCTGGTGACCTACTGTACGTACCTTGTTCTTTATGCTCTCACAAGACTGCAGGCTGGCGAAGATCTGACTCTCAATGGCTTGGACCCACAGTTCCCTCTCCTCATAAGTAGAGGCTTCGAAGTTCCACGTCTGACCCGTCAACGACACAATGATGAACTCAAAGGAATCCTCTTGCTCTGGAAAACACAAATAAATAAAGAATTAGTACTCGAGCAACACGCAGGCCGGTTGTGCAATCCGACTGTTCGAGGCGGCGACACAGCTCGGCGGTTGAGGCCCATCCACGCGCGGCTGCACGGTGAAATGAGCTTCTGTTGAACTCAGCAACGCTCAGATGATTTCTCGGCACCTCCCGTGCTCCCGTGCACTGCTGCTTTGTTCGACAATGCTTCAAAATCTCAAACAAAAAAAGACTAGGATACATTTTTAATTCCTTTCTGCTGGAGTTGAATAACTTTTAAGACCTTTACCAATCAGCAGCAACACACAATATTATCTTTTCTTAAAAGGTCCAATATTGTAGAAAGTGTCTTGTATTTTTATTATAAAGTAGCTCTAGGTGCTATAAAAATACTGTGAAAGTATAAATTCAAAACTCTCAATCCACGGAGAAATGCACACAGCCTATATTCAGACACTGCGCCTTTAAACGAGCCGTCAGGACTTCGGTAATGTTGTGAATTTTAAGCTTGGTATTTGGAGGTTTTTTGTAGAAATGCACCTTGGGAGTCGTAGTTAACTTCTTGCCAACAGTTTTTATGTACACAGGCTGATTCTTTTTACTTATTATCAAAGAACCACATATTTGTATTTTCATACAATTCCAGCTCGGATCCAAAAGTTATCGTCCCAAACTAGATTTTGAGATTCCATTGACATTTTGAAAGAAAAAGTTTGAGTACTGACAGGAACTTCTTCTAACATCTTAGTTAAATGCAAAGTATAGTATATTAGTGTCTGTTACAATGAGTCCAATCATGTTTTATCATGAAATTTGTGAATCGGCATTGTCTTTTTTTCCCCTTCTCTTTGTGTTTAACTAAGATTTATGAAAATGTCACCTGTCGTTTTCAAACAAGAGTTCTGACACGACATATGTTCCAACACATGCTGTAATGCCTCTGCTGTTCAGAGGCAATTCATTAACTCCGTACTGTACAATGTGACTCATGTAACATCTCTGGTCTGTGCACATGCTTCAGCTCATAGCCAAATGATTTGTAATTACCTAATTATGTTTATGCAAATAGTTATCTCATTTGCATAAACCATGTTTGGAGGACTGGAGGCAAGTAGACACGAGGGGATTCTTTTTTCTCCTGTGCAGCTTTATCATTAATCATTAATAGAGGTTACGTTAAAATGTGTTAAATGAACAAAATATATTTATACTTCTGATGTGCTAATGCATTGTGCATTAATGTGTTTAACTCTTAACTGCATGTCTGTAGTTATGAAATGATGGCAATCTGATGATGATGATAAGATCGTCAGACAAATCATCTAATCAAAGAAATTACAACACTTTGTATTTATAATCAATTCAGCCTCCTTGGTGCGAGATGCAGCCCGGTGCTGTTAAATGACAGATGTCTGACGGACGCCACTGATGTAGCAATCCCTGAGCTGCGGTGGAAGGCCATCTCTTCAGGGGGAAAGCAATAATCCAATTAGCTCGACACCGACTTCAATTATCTGATTTAGTTTGTGGAATCGACTACGGGTCACGAGGAATCGATAAAGCCCTGGAAGTCTCTTTATTTAGACTCACAGTGACAGAGTGTTTATGTGGGTGTGACATTTCAAAGCACTGGTGGGGATTCAAAAAGAAAAATGTCCATTTGATGAAACCAAAACGGTCAACTTAAAAAGGAGCCTTAAAGTGACAGAGAATAAAAGCAAAAAAACAAAACAAGGAAGGAATATTAAATTTGAAAGAAAACCAAAAAAACACCAGCGTGATTAATTGGAATACATACACAGCAAAAATCTATTTTCTTGTCCAATATAACTTCAGGTACAATAACTAATGCATTTGATTATAATTTGTGGCTCCCAGACTCAAATGTTGTTATACTTGTGTTTTCGTCTTTAAAAAACAAAACAAAAAAAACCCCTGAACAAAGCTAATTATTCTGTTGGCTGCCCAGGCAATAAATTGGAGGCATTAAAACACTTTCATTATGGAGATTAAAAAAGCAACGGATGGCTGGTTTCTTAAACTGATGAGTATACAAGGGAAAACAAATCCAACTCTCCGTGCATAGTAATGCACACGCGAGACATACTGTAGCCACTAAAGAGACAGAGGACAATGTGCAGCAGGAGGCTTTATGTTTGACACCGGTATTGTCATTACGTGCGGCTCCAGCACACCGATATTACTTTTTAATGCCGTCCAACAGTGTGGCAATCCAGCACCATAAGCCAAAGTCATTCTGCTCCATGTAAGCACGATGCTGAGGGTCAAAGTGGTCTTCTCAGAGACGGTAAATCTGAGCATGTACAATGTGTCGAAGGCATCACTGCTGTCTTACAGGCACCTGACATGATGAGCTTTTAAAAGGGCCATTAGCACTTTCTGTTATCACTCAATGGGTGCAGTTAGCACGTGGCTAGCAGAGGAGCGATCACCTTGTCACATTAGCGTGAGCATTAACCTCCTGACCAGATCTATCTGCGAGCCCACAGTCAACAAGTTCTCGCCAATTAGAAATAAATTAACGCAGCTCTGCCAGTGGGCGGACAACGGAGGAACACGATTTAAAGCCAACGGAGGAGCCGACTGTGAAGAATGAGCGAAAATATGACTTTCCTTTAATTAACACGGCATAATGAAAAGGAAATTAAGAGCGTAATGGCCATAGAGCTGCAAAGAGGAAGGAACAGATAAAAAGATGCACATCTCCATCCACCTCCTTTTACCTGGATCATAAGAAGTGTTCAGGAACCTCAGATGTTGTTCATCAGACACGTCAGACTGTTTCGCCAATAGTAAATTATTGCTTCAAGATACAGAAATGTACTGGCTGCAGTGGTGGGAAGTAACTATATTATCTATAGTAAGTATATTTACTCATGTACTGAACTTAAGTACAGTTTTGATGTACATTTCATGCTACTTTTTACTTCTACTCAGCTATACCGCAGAGGAAAATATTGCTCTTTTTGCACCACTACAATTGTCTGACAGCTATAATTACTTTTCAGATTAAGATTTTACAACAAACAAAACAAATGTACAATAAGCTAATAAACAACAACAGCGGTGTCTGATTGAGGTCATCACTTTACAGATGTCTATGAGCTATTAACTGTTTCAAGAGTGATTTCATCCTAAAACTTCTCAGATGGTTTAATTTAAATATAAACTGTTAAAAATAAGGACTCAAAGAGGTCAATTTATCAAATACCATCAGATTTGTCATGTGACACACTGGAGGGGGCCCCACCCTCAGGTCGAGAACCCCGGGACTAAATTTATTCAGTACCACCTCAACCAGCAGCAACAATAAAATGCTTCTTGATGCATCAATACTAACAGTTACATAATTTTAAAGAAACTTTTTAGCACATCTCTGGCAAACACAAGATTTAAAGTGGTGCTTTTGTTTGAAACTCAGTTTTACGGATCGGTCGACAGAATCGTTGTTCAACTAGGAATTTATTTAGTTGAGAACAGCAGTAATAAGTAGGGTTTTGAATTTAGGTCTTGTACCTGATGGAGTATTTTTTAATTGTTTTATTCATACTTGAGTAAAGGATCGGCTTACTTCTTCCACCACTGACTGGCTGCCATTAAAAGCAAAGTTGTTCATCAATTTTTAAAACCTCTAAAAAGGTGTTTCGTTTGACCTGAAAATCAAAAGTGGGACCTGAAAGAAAAGAGATTGACCTGAGGACGATTCCTCTACTGCTGTGTACGTGCAGCAGATGCACCGCCGGGGAACCTGTGGACCAGATTAGCACCTCGGGGGAGTTTTGGTGCTGAGCCCAGCTGTGCTTTCTGTGCGGCACAGAGCAACACGGCATCTATTCTGTCTAAGCCTCTCTAAGACCTCTGGAGACCGGTGTGACGAACCCTTAGAGAGGACTTAGCCAACACTCCTCAGCCTTGAGGACTCCCATTTTTTTTCTCCATCCATTTGTGTGAACACTTTGGCTGAAATGATGACGAGGTGCACAAGGTGAGCTATTGTTTTGGTGTGCGGGACGTGTTGTGTTGTGTTGTGTCGTATGCGTGCACCAGGCAGTCACTTAAAGAAGTGCTCGCCGTTCCCGTGAATTAACGAGCAGTTGGGAAGAACAGGCCAAGGCGGTGCCATCTGTAAATGTCACAGGCACTGCTTGCTCATTTTACACATCATTAAAGCCAATATTCCTAACCTGTATCAGAGCAATCAGGAGCAGGCCATTACTGCGACAGGGGCCCCAGGGGAACCACGACCAAACTCAGAAAGAGGAGGACAGGGAGGGCGAGAGAGAGATAGAGCACACGCTTTATCTATCCGACACACACACATGCACTCACGCTCGCGTGTACACACATACTTCTACGTGCACACTCTCAAACAAACAAGGAGCACACCTTCCAACAATAAACAAACACATGAAATCAGCACCAATACCACTACCACGCTAATAGCTAGTGCATTTAACAACAGAGCAGAATGAAAACAGGGCCAATTATACATGTATCTGTGGGCAGTGTGTACGGAGCCCAAATGAGAATCTTGTTATTCCTTTCCCTCCATACTGTGGCGCTCAGAAAGCTAAGCCATTACAAGAGTGGAGGCTCCAGGGACAGCTTTGGGAAATGAGAGCGAGTCGGGGAGTGACAAAACAAAGTATTGAGATAAACACCCACCATTAGCACAGGCAGTTAAACCTCCATTTCCTAATCCTCAGCTGGACTCCAGAGGATATTAACCCTTAGTTTCCCAAGGTGCAGGACAATAGCAGAGTGGATTAAGTTGGACTTACAATATTTTACTTAACGTCGTTTTTTGATCAACTATCGATGCGTTTTAATTTGTAGTTTGGCCACAGAAAGACCACGACTGCTTGTTCCAGTCAATCTGTGGACGAGTCCAGAACAACGAGACTTGTCTTCTCATCTAAACCTGCAGTATTTATGGAGTGTAGGACAGCCAAAGGTTGTGAAAGAAAACCAAGAGCAGACACAGATTAATAAAAGTCATTAATAACAAATTAAAGATGAAAGAAAATCTGATAACTGGTTACATTAGCAGCGTTGTTAGAGGTACTAGATTCATATTCAGAGCATATCGATTGCCTCTACACGGCTCTCACGACGGCTCAGCTGTCGGCTTGCAGCTAACAGCGCTAACAGTGTAAACAACGGCAACAGTACCAACAGTGTTTACCTGGGGGGGAGAGGGAGAGCAATGAGATGTGTCACATGGGTTATACCACTGCCCCGCCCTCTTTGGGAGACTAGCGGCAGGTCCTGAGTCTATTAGCTCCAATGGGAGAAGTGAACATGAACACTGACTATGGAGTAAAAGAATCGGTCATAATCTAAGTAAATTTTGGAAGTATTTATTAAATACATCATTCAAATATAACCCAATGTACTTTCATCCAGCCCGGCTATGTCAACGAAGCAAAGAGAAGCTCCCACAGGCACCCACATTACTCTACTATATACACAGCTATCTTTACATAGCTAATAAGCTGTTTGATGCTTTATTAATAATACTGAATGTGGCAAAGAGAACCTTTGAGGAACTAACTGATCTCTACACCTTTAAGCCTGTAGTCTTGTTAGTTCAGACGGTTCAACATCACCGCAAACTTATTACTTTGAAGAACATAGAATGGCCAGTTGTGATTCTTGCAGCTAATTCTTCACTGTCCAGTTACTAGTGACCATGCCATTGATCCCAGTTTACCCACATTATTAAGTTAAACACATGTAATATATGCATGTATCTATAGTCAGCAAACATTCCACCAGTGTTCACTTTACTACACGAATGCATTTAAGTCAAGATCTTGTTCCGATTGAGCAGATATAGAGTCTAGATTTCCTTCTTTCAAGAGGGCAGGTTGCATCCATCCCTTTAGGATTCAGTCCACTTTCTTGACGCATGAAAAAATAAACATCCTATCTTGTGCTAATCGCTAATACAACCCAGTGGAAGAGTCCTTTCAATCAATTTAGATTCAATCAATTCAAAATGCAAAATAAAACTACTTAATTAAAATCCATTGTTGAAACTTTCATTAAATAAAGAGGTTATTAACCAATTCAAGATTAAATAAAAAAATGTAGTTTACCAAAATAAATTGCCCCCAGTCCCTCTGTTGCAAACACAATGCTCTGCAGCACATTACAGTCCATTATAGCTTAAGAGGGGGCATATCATGCAGTGCCAGTAATGCTTCCTTCAGTCCGTTATCCTCTTTTAGGACTGAAGGCTAAAAGTAAAGTTTGAACCGGTTTGGTTTGATTTGTTGTCCGTCTAGCTTGACGTGGATGTAAACAAGCACTTTAACGCCTTCTTTACATTAAAAGCATTCAGGCAAACACGTATAGCGAAAGTAAATATCGTCATCCTGTAAACCTGGAACAATCGGGAGCCTCTCGTCACAAGTCCCCTCCGTTCCTGCACCTCCCTTTCTGCTCACATTGGACAAACTAAAACCCCCCAAAACAATGAGCATTTGATACACTTTCTTTAAAAGAGAAATACATTAATGATGCTCGCTGACAGTCTGCATTAATCAGAGGGGGCTCCCCCCGAACACAACTCTTTATCGGCCATCGATTTTCCAGTGGGTTTATGGCGAGCGACACACCGAGAGAGCTCGTCGCTGCAGCGGCTGCTGGGAAACACATTACGGGGCTGTCAGTTGTCTCGCCATGCATCCTGCATCATTCTTTAAGCACATGAGAAGTTCATTACACCACACAGCTCTGACAGTGCATAGGATATTAGGGACTGTGTCCATTGTGCATATCTTTGGTGGAAGTGTAGCACCGTAGACATAACAGGGAATTCAAACACAAACCAAATACAGCTTTACATTGATTTGAAATAAATGCATTTTTAAATCTAACGCACAGGTTCAAATGTGATTTTTAAGCTCTTGGCTCGCCTAAAGCCTATTTGAACGTTTGCAGAGAATATATGTCTGTGCAATTACTGTCAGTCATTTATCCTTTTGTGATCAGAGTGACGAATTTGAGTTGATAAAATATGTATAAGATTTTCTCCCACTTCAGCAGCCATGTAGAAGAGTACCGCGGTACAATATTTGGAAATGATGGTGCAGCAACAGTTTCTCCAGGCTCCCTCCTACATCCTACATGTCCAATGTTGACCAAAATGATTTCTCACCTTAAGACGTGCGCGCTGTTTTGATTTATGACGCTTCACAGCTACTAAAATTCAATTTCAGCCTGCATTGCACGCTTCTGATTGCCCCGTAAATGAGATAAACTGATAGCAATTTATTCAAGGATCCCACCTCTCCTCTGCTTTTCCTCTCCTCTCCTCTCTCCTCTGTTCTTTCAACAGGAGACACAACTCACATCCCAGACTTGGGTGAATCCAATATTTAAGATGATACGTCTGTATTCCAGAGCATTCAGCAGAACAGACAAGGTGATGCTAATGGAAAACCTTGCAGAGAACAATGAATGAGATAGAAAACAATGTGCGTGTTTGATGACGTGAGGAACATTCAGAATCTGCCTCCTCCTGTCTGATTACTCTTAGATTTCCTCCTCCTGGGAAGTCCAGGAGTCATCCGACATCAGCTACTCCTGTGTGGGGCGCTCATCGAGGAGATTTGATGATGTTTGATAATGCCAGCCATTAAGGAGCTAGGTCCCATTAAGAGCCAAGTAATGTCAAATAAAACAGAAGCAATGGACTCTACACTTGGAAACTATGCTGCTAGCTGCTTCTGTGCATACAACTGCCAAATGTAAAAGAAAATGATCAGATCTGAGTTTCACTTCCACCAGTATGGTGACGTGACCACATAGCACTCCAACAACAAAAACAGCACCACTTATCGCACAGCACTTATCTGCGAGATGCTGATGATGTTCCCTCTGAACAACAATGTGGTCAAGAGCCCCATTCAGAGTTTCAAGAGAAGCTGTCAGAGACCATGATAAAAAAGTATAATGATTATAAATGCCAAGCCCCATTTAGGAGGCGTCAATGCCATTGTTGTTGTTATCCAGCGTATCAATCTTGTTGATTGATCATCCCGCTCCGGTGACATCGGTTTTATGGCCTCTGAAATGCGTCCCAGTGTTTTCACAATGCCATCCAATTAGGGTACTCCATTCATCATTGGTCCGGAGAATCATTATTAATTGGGTGGAGAGCCGACTGCCACTCCCCTGCTGAGGAGGGCCACGGCTTCTGGAGATCAGGCCTCTCAGACTACGCTAAAATAAAAATGGGGGCTGAGAGGGTGCACTGTGCAGGAGGGGGGGCACACAGAGATACCAAACTACACACCTTTATGTGCCTCATATCCCTATTCAATCACAATGTAGAAGCTCTTTTAAAATCAAAGTGGATCTTTACTTCTATAACAAACTGCATAGGAAAAAGTAAGAAAGTTTCTGTTACGTGTTTTTTTAACAGTTTTTCCATTCCTAACTTAGTATCTGCAGTTAATTTGTATTAACTTGACCCGCCAGATGGTTCATTACACAGAACCATCTGAGAAGCTGCCATTGGAAACTGTTTGGAAAACGGCAGGCACTTTAAAAAAAAGAAAGAAAACTTGGCAAGTGATTGGATGAACAGTCTGTCAATCAAACTATCGCCGAAGAGCGAAAACACACTCTCTGCCTGCTTATGACAGTCTACCACTTCCTTTAACCTGCCAGTTAGGAGCTTCCCTGGTAGGGTGTCAATGCTCAGGTTTTGCACTTTTCCCCAAATCCCACCCACCTCTGTGTAAGCACACAGTCCCACCAATAGGACTCCCTCGTGCGTCTCTTAGGATGTGATCCCTCTCTGGCTTCCCAACAGCAAAAAAGAGCCGATTGTGTTGGTTGGTAAGCACCACCAATTTTGCACACTGAGAAAGTGGCTGAAACATCTGTGGGTTTTACTCCTTTGTGCTGCACATAGAAACTAAATGAATTATTAGTTATTATATTATTAATTATCGGGTAAGTGAACTCAGGTCTCTACAGGTTTCCATCCAAATTTAGTGAAAATTTCCAGAAAATCAGCAACAGAAAATGCAAATTAAGTGCACGTTTACATCCACCTCGGCTATGCGAGCATTAGGAGTTGGTTCTTCAAGATAAATAGCTGGTGGCTCTAATTTCTCACTCAGGTGCCATTAAATCATTGCAGAAGAAGAGCGCGTAACCAGATGAAAGAGCGGTGGTCAAACCTCAAACGGCGGAAAACAATACAGAAAATGTGATGGAAATATGACATCTTTATACTTTCAGTCTCTGTAGCAATGTGATCGTGCTGTACCTTCGTTGCCTGCAGATAAGCCGTCTGGCTTCGTGATGCCCGTGCTCTTTTTCCGTCTGTGTTTCTTGCGGTTGGCGTGTGGCGAAGGAGGCGGCTCAAGTTTAGGACTCGTGGCGCTGCCCACAAAGGAACTCGCAGGATCACTCATCCCATTGGCTGGAAAAACACAGAGAGGGAAAAACTATTATTATTCTGTGTGTTAAAGATTTTTCTTTCAGTTTCATAATCACTGCCCATGTAGGTAAGTTTGAGTTTCACTGTCACAGCTTCAGCTTATAGACAGTTACTACATACTAACTCCACAAAACACACCCAACAATTTGAAGTCAAGTAGTTATACAAAACTTTCAATGCACCTGCCCCATTGGGGGGTCATCGTGACAATGGAAGTTTTCAACACTTTATTAAGGCTGATTTACCAGCATGTAGAAAACTACGCTCAAAAACCCTTTAAGAAGATTTTATAATGGACGTAATGTGCAGTCACAAAGATGACATCTTGGATTCAACTATTATACTTCCAAGAGTTTTTGAAACTAGTTAAGAAACTATATGGAATTTGACAAATACAGTAGACAAAAGCTTTTGTCTAACTCAAAATGAAGGGAAACAATGAAATGAAGAAAATTAATATTAATATTTATTGCCATGATGAACCATAATATAAAGATAATGAACTGCAGAAGATGGATGAAGAGCATCCAAGAGAGTCCAATTTAAAAATAAAAATGATTTGATGAAATATCAACTAGAAATTGCTGCGGCAGAGTGCCGTAGCATCACGCTGGCTCTTTTTTGTGCCTAATGAGGACTGTTGATTAGTCCACTATTAATTGTCTTCATTGCTCTCAGCTGAAGCTGCAAGACCAGTATAAAGACAGAAATGTAAGACAAAAAAAAAGTATAAAATGGAGACAGATTTGAAAAATGGGAAACCGTGCCTTTCAAAATAAACTAAGCTGGCAGCTTCAATTTAACTTATTCAAGTCATAAAATGTATGATTATGTATCGAATGTAGGAACGCATGAATCATTGTGAAATGACACTGAGCTATGAATAATGAATGACATTAGGCGCTTTATTGAAAGCATCATGCAAAGTAGAGGCATTCTCGTCACATCCTCAAAATGTGTCCACGAGCGGTGAGAGTTAGAGGCGCCTGTGATCGCTGCAAAAGTAACCGCGTGGCTCCGGCTTTAGATAGAGTGAAGGACAGGTAAGGGGCTATCCGTGAACAAATGGTTACCCAAGTTAGCCCGCGGCAAAGCTCTCTATATGACTGTCAGAGTGACAGGGGGCTAAGAGCCGGCTTTGTTTCTTGTAAGTGATTTTATAAATGTGATATTAACCTGTGCTACCGTTGGGCAAAGGGATCGGAGGGATGGGCCGATAGGAGGGGGTTGTCAGCTTGCCATCTTTCTGATTTCCTGACATTTGACATCACTTTCCCTTCTTTCCCCCTCCGGATGCCATTATGAATCTGGGAGCGGGGGCCAGGGCCCTTGGGGAAGCAGGGAGGGAGGGCCGGTAGATGGGCCCCATATTGCTCTCCCCTTTACCACCCTGTGTGGTGCTGGCAGCCTCCTCCATTGTCTCCCATCAAAAGCTCATTGTAGTGTGGCAAACTCCATTCATTTCCCTGTGCACCGTCCCAGCCCCAGGGGTGGAGTGCAGGAGGACAAGGGGCTCAGGGATTATTGCTGTTGTCGTTGCCAGTTGCACATGCTATAATGTGCGGCACTGTGCCATTAGCCAGTGTACAACATTAGGCCTAATTCGGTCATTACCTTTGGGGAGATGGGGCTGTCTTGGAGGAGTAAGATGGGCTCAGCGGGGGATTGAAGATGCTAACGTCGGGGGAGAGGGGAGCTCTCGGCCGGGGGATGCATTGTTTGAGCACGGGCAAAACATAGGAGGCACCTGAGACACACAATGTTACGTCTGCACTCCACTTAGAGATTAATCTTGATGAGAGCCGATGTATACAAACAACGATGTCATTACTAGGGGGGAAAAAAAACGTTCATAACTACTGGTATCTTTAATTTGATATAGAATAAGTGACCATCCTAAGAAGTAGTAATAAGCATAAATAGTGAAGTGCTACTTGGAAAATAACAACATTGATTCTTCGCCATCCCATTAATAAACATAACATTGGTGCTTGTGCTGGACTACATACATTAAGTAAGCTCTCTGGTGTTTTGAATGGCAGCACGCAGCCACACATGTAGCAGCTCCTCGTCGAGGCGTCTGTTTCAATTTCCCTGCTCTCTTACAACAGCCCCCCTGAGACGAGTCATTAGCTGGCTCAGACAGCTGGGGGCACAGGGGTCCTCCATGTGCCCCCCATTCCCCCTCCTCCTCCTCCCACCCTCTGCTTCCTCCTCCCTCTCCATCCCAGCGTCTGTCCCGCCGGCACAGCTCCGTATGGCGGGTGGAAGACTCGAGCTCCGACCTGCCTCCAACGTGACAGCCAGCATTTGTTTAATGTCGCTTGAGGTTAAAGGGGAGGGCTGCCCCCCGGGGGCCCCAACCGTGTCATAAACACCTCTAATTATCAATTTCTGCCCCTAATGTTGTGGAAAATGACCCTGGCCCTGCTCATCCGGCACCCCCTGCACCTGAAACATATACGGGGTAATGCACCTCCCTTTGTTTGCACCAATAAGGCTTTAAGAAGTCTGCACCAAGAAAGGTATAGGAGCAGAGAATGGATCAAACCGCAGTACACTTCACTGAGCAACAATATCAAAGCACCTGAAAGCTAATGGTTTTATATAATGTAAAGGCTCCTGCCTTTAAGCGGTTCTCAGCTCTAAACTGTGCATGACTGGTAGATTATAGTTCTTAAATTGAGAATTATGAAGTTAGAACCAGACTGATTCCACAAGCAGAGTATTCACGGCGGCATTATTAGCTAGCTGTTAGTGTGTATGAGGGCCATCAGGACCAAGCTGGGTAATGAAGCACACTGGGGATCAGGAGTCTCTTTCCCACTCAGCCAATATCACCTGGGCAGCCGAATAGGTATCAGTCTAACCTGTGATTACAGCGTATTACACTCCCACTATGGAGATGACAGTTTAAACACGCTCCAGGTTGAAGACTATGGGTGAGACAAAGAGGGGGCCGCTAACAGCTTCCTGCCTTTACCAATGCCACACTGAGAATGAATGAGAATGAAAAAAGGGTGAGAGAGAGAGAGGCAGAGAAGGGGGATGTAGAGGAGAGTGGGGGAGTCATTTCATTGTTATTCAAGAGGCTCCGGGTGAGGAGCACTATGATTCCGCCAGGCCCCTTGACATGGCAGCCCTGCCTGTCCTCAATCAAAGCCAACGGCTGCAATTAATGGCAAAAATTAGAAACAATCACTGCCTCCCCCTTATTATCCTCAATTAGAGCGTACTAATCAAGGCCTGATCGCGCTCTGCTGCTCTCTCCAAACTAAATGTCAAACTTCATTACGGCCTAGCGTAGAAATCAAACGCCCCACATGCTATCACCCTCACATCGGGAGGCCAAGGTATAAAACACAGTGCCACAGGAAAAGGCTATCCGTGCATTAACTACCTGTGTCCTGATATGCGAAGTTGGAGGAGAAATAGCACTTATATATAAATTACCACATAGCAGAGCAGGCAGTCGCAGCATTAAAGTCATGGAGGACGAAAAGACAGAAAGAAAAAAAAGGCAGCGGTGAAAACTTTTCATGAAGGGCTGTGCGATATGGACGAATGTAATATTGCGATACTTAAGAATTATCAACATGCAACTTAGTATTAAAGCTCACAAGGTAAAAAGTTAAAATATTGCTCTTCTCATTAGTGCTGCGACTAACAATTAATTTCAAGGACAAATCTCCTGATTACTTTCTTAATTAATGTGATTTTTCTATAAAATGCAGTAAAAAAAGTAAAGAATTATGGTTTCCCAGTTCCTAAAATGGCATTTTCCAATTGCTTATTTTGTCAGACAAACAATCTAAAACACACACAAGATTTTCAATTTACGATCATATTTGACAAAGAAACGCAACAAAATCCTCACGTTTGAGAAGCTGAAAAAATGATAATAGAAGATATTCCTTTATTAAATTACATTTTGGACAGATTTGTAGCATAATTTCACTTGTTATATATTTTTGGCCATGAGATCAGTGAACCAATACATCTCTCTTCTACCAACAAGAATATATTGAATTAATTGTTGAACCCGTGGCGAGCACCGATCTACGGTAATCTCGTGCCTTTGGAGACGTGACATTACTCACACTTTGACCATGACTTAAGTTGTTGTCATCAGCGAGCCCGTCACGTTGCTCAGACGACTGTTGGAGCCTCTTGCTTTTAATTCAGGCTCAAAGATTGAGGCGTACGAAGGCGAGCGGGATCTAAACAAGCACCCGGCGCATTAAGAATGGGGGTCTTTATGAATGCAAGCAATAGAAAAAAATTGGGCCGGGATTTAATCAAAAATCTGCGCTCAATATTCAAGAGGCGCTACTACCTCTGCTTCTGCCTTTGCTCAATAGGTTTACAAATGAGGACATTCTTTAAATAATATGGAAATGGTTACCTGGCTAAGACGCATTCATTCTCCAGTGAATCATCAATCTGCTGTTTTTGCATCTCAGAATCACATTTTATGTTAACCTGCAACCTTCACCAAGGATAATGGAGTGATTGGGCCGGGTTCAAGTCAATGCAAATGGCAAAACATGAGCACGCTTCACTGTGGAACTCCCTCTATTGACATTAGGATGAAAGATAAGAGGGCCGCATTTCAATCAAGCTTTTGTTTTCTGATAGTCCAGTCACACTTTACACTACAGACGCATTCTGCTGCCGCGATTCAGATTCTTAAGTTGTGACATGAAAACAAGATATTCTCGAGAAAGTTTTTCAGCCACAGAGATGTTGCTCCTGGAGTACATTACGAGCCTTTAAACTGTCTGCACTGACTATGCACTGATTACAGAGACACTCCTTCCCAAGGACGAGCAACATATCTATCATTTGACGCAATGTTTCTGCTATTATTTTCAGCTCATTTGCCTCATTTGAGCTCATTTGTGGTTACCTTAAGAGTAGCATGAAAATAATTGAAGAAAACAGAATAAAGGAGCAAAGTGTGGATCTGATTTAGCTGAAGACTGGATGCTGGTTAATGAGCTATGTTAATATCGAGGGCTTCTCAGTTTACCAAACATGAAAATGGGAAAATTCCAGGCCTCCTTATTTCCTCAACACAACGTTTAGGAATTATTTGTCCTCTGCAGAAGCGTCAAACGCCGAACGTCACATTCACAAACATCCAGTATGAAGCCTTTATTTTTTCCTCCTCCCACACACACGCTGTGGAAAAAAAACTCACATGCAAACAGCAACCCACTCACACACAAGAAAAATAAAAAGAATCAGCGAGAACGCACGCACATACACAACACACACTCATTTATTTGAGGACCCCACGAATCTAAGTAATTCTGCTTTGGGCATGCTGCTGATGGGAGACGGGGGTAGGGGGTGATGGAAGTGCCTGCGTCCAGGCAGAATTGATCGTTTGGCAGCTCCAAATGAGAGACAGGCTTGTCTGCGGAACCACGAGGGCCGTGCAGTTGGACTCCAGCAGCGCTCGTAAAGTGCGCTCTTTAAACTGCCGGGGCCCCTGGGAGCCCATGGGGAGGGGGGGAGCCGCCGCCGCGCTAATGAGAACTACCAGAGTGCAAACATGCATGGAAATGACTGTTATTCTGTTGATGTGCATTTAAGTGCTTTTTTACTGCCAACCACAAAGAGAGGGAAATAACTGGTGATGAATGGTACCCCCAAAAAGCATTCATTTTCCTCTTCGGAAGAAAAGAGAGGAAAACAGAGGAAGGAGTGGGGGCATAAGAGTAAGATGGAAGGTAAAGACAGGGTGGGTGTAGACATGCATGGTGAATATATTATCTCACTTCACTCAAGTACAGTGACAAGGTGCAATGTGACGCAGAGGCAGCGAGTGGAGATGCATTGAAGTTAACCTTCACTGTTCCTCTCCTCTGAACGCGCCGCCTCGATCACAGAGCAGCAGACACAAAGGTCACAGCGATCACAGCCCTGATCACCTCATTATAAAAAAAAAAAAGAGGATCGCTCCACCTGTGTAACACACTCGGGGAAAATGGCGTCTCCACGTCACACCGCACCTCGAGATCGGGTCCATTCATTTTTTTGGGTTACATGAACACTTCGGTTGCACAATGCATGGCAAGACTTTTGGAGGAGATTCAGGGGGATGTGAATGTAGAAGGTGGATGTCTTACGGGCTCCGCTGCTCGTACTGGTGTTGATGGCTTCATTCCACTGGTCGGCGCTGGACACAGAGAAGGAGCGTTGGTGCATGCCGTCTTTGCTGCCACTAAACAACGACGCGCCCGTCTGGAGGGACGAACTGCTGTTGGAGTGAGGAGCACCTGGAAAATAAGACACAGGCAGAAGAAAACGTATTAGTTTTTTCTTTAAACCAATAAAAGTCTGTAAAGAAGTTATAATGATGCAATTGAGTTCACAGTTTTTCGTAGTCTCTACAGCAATGCAAAGCTGCTGCCTCCATATTTGTGCACATCCCTCTGTCAACTACCCCGCTCACACACACACACACACGAAACCCGTCTCCCTCCGCCTCTGCCTCTAATTAGCCCTTAATTAACAAGATACACTCTGAACGCTAATTATCTCGCCTCATCCCTCTGACTGCCACATCGATCTCCACTGGCGTCAGCAGGCGTTCTCTCCCTAACTTCCAATCAGGCGAGCCACAGACGCCTGGCTCTCTTTACTAATTCATGGGCTAGGCTGCGCCATGTGGGGTCCTTCCCTCCTGTTCGCGAGCAGTCGCTACGACACCTCCTAACTACTAATGACTAAGAAGTCATCGATACACTTCCAGTCATGAGCGGGGAATCAGATTAACTGCTTCAGAGTTACAATGCATCAAACGGGAGCAGTACTGTGTCATGTGATACAATCATTTGTTAAAAGAAGTGCGATTTTATTCTGTGAAATTAATTAACGCTACACTAATAAGAACATATTTTGTATGACCTACAAGAAAGAGGTTGGTGGGTTTATCAATAAAATTAGTCGTCAGAAAAAGTCGTCAGAAAAAGTAATTGTACCCTAAAAGTTGTCACAAATACTCCTTTACAGGCTGCACAACTAATACAATTAAATAGGCATTGAAAGGTTTAAATTTGTCGATTTGGAAAACAAGCCATATCTCTGATTTTCCCAATGACGCGTTCTCATCTCGCAGGTATCACACGTCAGGACCTTTTATTAAATAATTACTAGAAAATATCAGTTTCTGATTGAGGTGACAATAACAGAAAATATATAGTGTGTAAGTCGCGTGTAAAGTAAACTAAGCGGCACGGGTGCTTGTTAGGATAATATGTCCTACTCATTATCTAGAGTAATAAGTGTATCAAATTCACATAATCATGTCTAATTAGTATCAGTAATTATCTTGTTGGGCCCAGGAATATTAATCTTCAGGTCCCAGAGGGGAGGGAGCAGAATCGCAGCAAGAATGGGAGAGAGAGCGAGGGAATCACGCTGAGGAGCACTGACTAAATTAGCATGCTGAAATCAGAGCAGAGGAGGAGGAGGAGGAGGAGGGGGGAGGGAGAGAGGAGGAGGGGGAGAGGAGGAGGGGGAGAGAGTAGGGCTACTGAAAAGAAAATGTGAAACTTTGTTTTTAAAAAAGTGAGGGATGAATGACACATTAAATCAGCTGATACCTTCTAGAAAAACAGGCTTTTGGATGCTTTTATCATTACTGAATAAAAAAATTAATTAAAAAAATTCATAAAAAACACATCAGTACCGTTATTTATAGCAAAAACCTCGTTTATACAGATTAATGTTCAATCATTGTTTAGACATAATTATTTTCTGCTACTAAAAGAGCAACACTTCTTTATTTCTGAAGCGTGACGTTTGACTCTTTGACCCCTTTAAAAGGAAAACAGGTAAAAAAAATAATAATAAAAAAAAACCTGTTAGATACAAGGCAAGTTACATTGATATTTAAAATTCAACAATCACGTCTAATTGTCAAATTGGATGCTAATGATTAATGAATTATACATGGCTGTATCCATTAGTCCCCAGAGGCCACTCCTGCATAAAGGGGAGGATAATGTAATTACAGTGGAGAAATAATCAGCTTGTGGCATTAAAAGAGCACTGTACTCTGAGCTCCAGCCAGGCCTGACTCCAGACCTGCAGCTTCAGTGGAGGCTCTCTGGTGGACGGACAGCGACGATGGACCCGACTACTGCTAACCAACGTCCAAAGGATTCGATTTCATTCTGAACTTTGCTAACTAATAGCATAATATACTAACGAATCATTTAAAAAAAAAAACTATGATGCAAGAGAACATTTGAGGAGTAGAAAAGCAAGACTGAAAACATTAGTTTTGTCTCCATTGATGAAATGTATCAGCATTTATTTTTGCAATAAAATTCAGCAGCGATCGAGACATTTAGTGTGAAATTGCATGACACGTAGACAGTGGTAGAAAATAAAGTACATTTACACAATTAATGTACGTAAATGTAAATATAAGGGTACTTTACTTGAGTTTTTCTTCTATACTTTTACTCCATTCTACCTGAGACTTGTTCTTTACCTTTATTTTACAGCTTTAGGTACTTTGTGAATTCATATTTTGCATATTTTTTTAATAACATCCAATTTGATGGATTGAACTACCCAACAACATAAAGTAGTAACAAAATTGCTCCACCTCAGCTAACTGCAACATTAAAATTCTTTAACAAGTTTATGCATCAGTAACAATAATCTCATATTTAATTACATAACACTGACAGCCGCCATTCTGCTGCATAATAAGTACTTTTGATACTTTCTTTAACACTTTTCTACATTTTGATGACGGACTTTAGCTTTTAATAAAAATGAGTATTTTTATTTTTTAGTATCTGAATCCTACTTCAACCACTGCAAAGAAATTTTGTAATTAAAAACAACAAGTCTCCTTCAGCACAATTCTTATTAAAAACAACAATGACTCCTTGAATACAAAGCGTTATGAATATGTCTTGCTGACTGTATCGTCACGTGTAAAACAGAAGCCATGTAGTGTGTTCTGCAGGCGATCCAGGGCCGCGGTGTTAAGTAGAGGCGATGGATTAGCGGGGAGCAGCGCTGCCTTGCTTCTCATTTCTCTCTAGGCCGGGCCGTCAGTGGGTTGATGAGCCGTGACGAGGCCTGACCCCTCCGTGGAGTTGTTGCCATTATGTACAAGTAGTGGGATAATGAAGCATTCATGCTAATGTGGGCCGGGCAGCACATCATCTGCGGCTGTGTGTAATCCACCACCACCACCATCATCCTGACCAGCGCTCAGACGCTCCACCCCCCCACTGCTGCTGCCAGTCCCCACTCGAGTCACTCAAATCTGTGCATCATATATTGTCTTTATACAAAAACTGTATGCAGTGAACCAACTTCAAGATTCTACTTTAACCCTTGTGTACGACAATACCATCCTATTGTCTTTACTTGTTTAGATATCTCTCTTTTTAGGACAAATCTAAAATTTATGAAAATGATATGGTTTCTTATCGTCAGAGGATGCTTGTAGACATTTCCAGCACTGTTACTATGAATTTGATGATACTTTGTCATAAGTAAATAAAATAAAAAGAGTGTCTATTTGCACCAAGGGGAGAATCTCACACAGCAGCTACTCGGATTATTTACACCCGGCCAAGTTGAATGCTTATACTTATTTTAGCAAAAGTTAGCAAGCCGGAATATTTAGATTTAGTAGTCGTAGGTTTAGGAAACAGCGACAAAGTATGTGTAGGGAGTAGGTTGATGTGGATGGATCAGTCAAATTCAGGACTTTTACCCAGGAGACTGGGGTTGTTTTTACACTGAGTTGACAGTATGTTGTGTGCCCGGATCAGGTGCAAATAGCATCGTTGGCTATGGATACCTGGGTGCTAATTGCATCTGCCTTAAAGGTAATTGAAGACAAAAAATATTCCTAATAAATAAAAGTGCTGGATGACTCCTGCAAGAGGCCAGATTGCACCAGTGTCTCATGTTGGCAGGGTCTGCTGGTCGGTGAGTATGTGGCTACTGGTTCTACTGGGCTAAAGATTAGAGCTGGAGACTAACTGTGGATCAGCTACAACACTTTCCTAAAAATCTCCACCTTTTCCACATGCATCTCTCTCCACCACAGGATTGATTCAAAGTGACTGGGCCCATTAATACTTTGATACAATGTATCTGTCGCCGGTGACACGGCAGGATGCGTGTTAACAGGGAGGATCATATTTAAAATGGTTCCGCTCAGCACCCAGCAAAGGAATTAAACCTGGCCGCTTGGCAAACTCGTGGGCGCATGCGTTCCTCTCATTTACTCTCTGTCTTCTCAGCCTCTCCTCTTCATCTTCCCATCTCCCCCATCCACTCCGCCCCTCCTTCTCCACGTCGCTATCCCTCTTCTCCCAGTGATTATAAAGGTCTTTAGATCTAAGGAATGAATGAATTACCAAAGGCACAGACAAGGCTTGTGATTTGGGCGCCGTGAATGAAAAATTACCCCTTTGTTCCCTTCATCAATTGCACGTCTAATGAAATCAAAATCCCGATCGCATAATCAGAAGATGGTCCTCCACCCAGAGAGAGACCTGATGTGATTTGTAACCTTTCTTTTCCTAAGTGGAGATTAAGGCAAATCTCCCACACATTGTTCCCTGATGCACAAATGGATGGCAACTGACAATCTTGGGAATTTGTCATTGAGATCGAAGAAATGAACAACAAAGAAAACAGACCAGTTGGTGCCGTTTTGCCAGAAAAACCCGGCTCATCTGGCCTGTTTTTCAAGCCCCTTTGTGTGCCCCCAACGACTCCCCTCAACCCAGCGCTCAAGGTTAACAGATCCAGCATCCTCCGCTCTGTAAACTCTTACATCTTCCCACTTTTTTGACTGATAAACCCGTAGAGCAGGTTTAACGGTAACCTGCCTGGACAGTGCTAATGGTCCCTGCCGACCCGTCTTTTGGCACCGTACCCACTCTGAGCCAGTTAGCTTTAGCCTGAGAGATGGAAACACTGTGCCCATTTCACAGCCGATGAAGGACCCCGCCTCCCTCCGGGCCTCACTTTGCTAATTAGTATTAATTACTCTTAATCCTAACCCCTAAATCCAATCACTGGCTTCCCCTCTGTAAACCTGCCAGCCTCTCTCCCCAGCCTCCGGTGGCACCGCTCGCTGGGAGAGGAGCTCTATTTTTAAACTTGAAAGGTGGGAACGCTGGCACGATGCTCAGGACCAAACGGGTTTTTGTTACGGTGACCCCTACCTCTACCATAGAGGATGAAATACAACTAGGTCAGTGTCATGGTGGCGTAACAGTCCAAAATAAACAACTCTCCATTTTTTTCATTATATTTCCTTAAACACAGCCATTATGTTTAAACACAATTTTCAATTCCCTGTTTAATAATTTTGAGAATGAATAGATTTCTTGTAGGCGCTCATTAAGTAATCATTGTGCATACTATGAGGCAGCTAATTTGCATGACTGAAACATACGGAAAGCAGATAATTAACCTGTTGGGACTCATTTTTATGATTAATCACAAACGTGAGGACGTAGAGAATAAGTACAGTAATAAAAGACTCATTTGATAAACCATTACACATTATACCTGTGATTTCTTTTCTCTTTAGCGTGGCACGTGAAACACGAGACATTACTCTCTACCTACCATGTCAATCCTTTCATATTTACCAAAATAATTGAATATTATTATGTAGTAGTAATGTCCATACCACAACAAATAGGGAAAAAGAGAAATAAGAGCTTTGCGTACACGGAGTACTTCTAAACTGGAGGTACTGCGATTTAAAAGATGAACAATTAGTCAAAAAAGTGTTAAAAATATACAATCCGTGATATTATATTAACACTGATAAGAGGCTCACGGAAAGGTATTTGTTTATCGTTTTTGACGACACTGATTGAAAGCCTGAAGTCAAACTGTTGTTTTCACATATTGAAGTCTTTGGCCCATTGTATGTTGTCATGAGCCTCATGAAGCACTGAGCCAAACACGTTTCTCTTATCAGAGTTTGAAGATCCTTCATCATATACAGTACGTCATGTGACGTCACACTTGTTGAGCTAGACTAAAGTTGAAGCTAAAACAGCATAAAAATGTACCGATCATCACTCAGTTAATTATTTTCCAGAATGCATGAAATAAATATCTTGAATTGTACATTAATCCGTTTCTTCATTATGACCCTTTACTGTTATTGCCCGTACTATGAGGACAGGAAGCGGTACCTGTGTTTCCGATGCCCAGCTGCAAGGTGCTGCGGTCCTTGGTCAGCCCGTTGGTTTTGGGACTAGCAGTGGGGGCGACGGTGGCCACCGCTCTGGGGGGTCGCTTCCCAGGAACCTTGACTGTCGTCCTCAGCAGGTCTATCTCTTTCCCGTGCACATTCTGCATGTAGTCCTGCACAAAGTGGGGAAAAAAAGACAAATGTTGTCAATGGCCTGCTCTCCAAAAAAAAAAAAAAGTCCCAATATTTCCATTCATGTCCCTCAATTCAGGGATCTGATTACACACAGCGGACCAACAAGAATCCAGGAATTATGGAAGAAAAACAAATTAAAAGACTATTCAATTTCCATCCCCATTAGTCACAATCCATCTATAGACCTTCCACTAAAAGGTGTGTGATAGCGGAAAAAAATGATTGTAAAGCCATTACACATCACCTGTGCCCACGCCGCCTCTCCCGATAGCGAGATGTTTGGCTTAATGAATGGAAACAGTCTCATTCTCTTTCAATTTAGGGCATTTGATTTGGTTTAAAGCGGCGCTACTGCCCAAATGTGGGAAGCCAAGGTGAAAATCATTGGGCTCAGCAGAAAAAGACCCAGATAGGGGCGAGCTCGGCCTTTGCCGTCCCCCCACCGGCTCCTCTGCTTTATTACCGTGTCATAAAGCACTCATTTCTTTCCCAAGCCTCCTCGCTAATTACCCAGTGAGCGCTCTCATTTCATTTTATTGCTGGAATTAACAGCCAGATCGAAGCGTGCAAAGCTATTAAGATGTGTGATTAAGCCACATTCAATTAGTTTCTACAAACAATTTAATTGATGTAGCAGATAGAATTAACAGAAGGTGATTGTGTGGATGGCTTGGCTGACTGCGAAATTAAAGGTTCCCCTCTTCCACTCTCAGTCTGCCTCCCTCCCTCTTTCTGCCTCCCTCAATCTCTCCCCCCCCTTTTCTTACTGCTTCTCCGCTCCGCCGCTCAAAATGAGCTGGAGCTGTTACCGCGTTAATGTAACTGTCTCCCTTATTTCACCTCCCTCCGTAAGTCAACAGATTCATAGATTCATAGATTGCCCTGATGACCCGTAATAGCTGTAATGATCAAGAGATAGCCTGTTCAGTCAATTACATACATCACTGTAGCACGGCTCCGCTCTGCTAATAACTGCCTGTAAATTAAACCACTAACACACTGTCAGTGCAACAAGGCCACACACAAGGTTCGCGTCTAACTGTTGGGCTTGTGTTCAAAGTTTGGGGCTGTCTCATTAGAGACGAGATGTTGCGGCCATCTTTCACTGTACCTTCGCCAAATTGTCTGAACATCTTAAACGCGGGGCTGGAAGATCAGAGAGCGACGGGAGGATTTTCTTTTTTGCGAGAAGGGCGGGCGTTTTTTTTCTGAGTGTGGCACCGGGGCTCGTGAGCTGTCTGCTGCCAGCCAGCCGAGTGTTTAAGAGGTATTAGCGGCCCAGCGGGATTCTGACAAAGATGGATGTGGGAGGCTGGTCAGGCTCTGCTGCCATGTGGCGGGAACCATTATAAATACAAGCCAGCGTGGAGTCTGGGCGCGGCGGGCACAGCCATGTCTCCATTAGACGGCACCGGGGACGGACACCACGGGGGGGGGGACAGAGATGACCACTAGGTAGTCCCCGTTTCTTAATACTACACTTAAAGTCACAGGATTGTCTAATACAGCTGTAATATACAGCGATAAGCCTCTGTAGAAACCATCAGCCTATATGCTTGTAATCCAGCTCACTCCGGCAGCGGTGGTGAATGTAATCCCATCAACGGAATCGCGCTCAGCGGTTGAAAGAGCCGCACATTAAAACCTCCAGCAGCACCCTCGAGTACAAACAGTAGTGTAACAAACACATAAAGCCGATTGGAAAAGGAATGGGGAGGAAAGAAGGAGGACGTGAGGGGGGGGAGAGGGGTTTCAGACTCACATGTAAACTGGGGTGGTAAGTGAGGACGCCATTATCACACAGTGTGACATATTTCTTTTTCCACTCCTTGTTGAGGGATTTGCCACTTCGCTTCAGAAGGATTCCCTGTAACAGACAAGGCATCACGGTGAGCATGTGCTCTTCTCAAACAGCAGCATGGTGGATGATATGAGCCATTATGGACGGTAAATACCACAAAACAGCATTATTATTGTTATTACACATTCGTTATGGCAGTTACATTTCCTTTGTGTCATACAGTCATAAAACAAACACAGATAAGTGACAATTATGAAACAGTATGGAAGTGATTATACATTTAAAAAGAAAAAAATGTAATTAAATCCCCTTAAACTTTCATTACTTAGTATCATTTGCTGGCTGGCAGGTTTAGTGACGTGTTAGTTTTTCTATTGTGATCTTTTGAACCTTACAAAGTTGGCCAAGTTCCTCTGGCACAGAGAGCATTCAGAGAGAGAGACAATCCAATTTGCCAGACCTCCTCCCTGCATTCATACACATAACATGCTGAACTCTGGAAGACCTCTCAATCCTGGGATTAGGGAGTGTGATCTCCCCTCTTCAAAGCCCACTCAGCTCTTATTCTATTCTACTGTATCTTCTGGGGCCTTTTAGGGCATCAGATGGTTTCCTTATCTGCTGAGTAAATCCACTGGTAAACAATGCAGTTCCTCTGCTGGAGGTGGCCAAACGCTGCTGAGTGCAAGGGCCAGGAGGCTCTCTGGGGTTAAATAGTGAGGAGGGGCACGCTTAATTAGGGGATTAAGCCAGGGCGATGTTTGTGCTTTTACAGCCAGGGCCTGTGTGTGTGTGTGTGAGCTGAACAGGGGGGGTTAAAGGGGGTAGTATTTTGCTAGCCAGGCCCATCCTGCAGGCTTTAATCCTGATTAACACATCAGGGAGAGCTGACCCTCGGTGACCTGGGCACCAGGCTGTTTGCCGACAATCATCCTAATCCGAACCCCGATTCATCTGAGGGGGGCAAGTGCTAACTGTTGGCTGCATGTTGGGAGAGTTTGGTCTTCTTAATACCTTATGAATATACCTGCCTGCTTCTCATTGGATTTGGACTTTAAATATGGGTAAACAATTGCAAATTAAATAAATAAACTACAGAGTAGAAGAATATTTTTTGATGGGAAAACGTTATTTTTCCAAATTAAAATTAAGACAACTGGGAACAAAGACCAGCATCAACTTTGGCTGTGTGTTGCTGAAGCTTAATAAATTGTTCTGAACAATTTGTAAAACAACTTGTTGGGCATTGCAATAAAATAAAAAATCCTAAAATTCTCAAAAAACGAAAAAAATAACAGTTTCATATATTCCTTTTTTAATTATTGTTCAAAGTAAGTAGTAAAAAAGTGAAATTTGTGCATTTAAATGACATAAATATGATTTTACATTTCAGTAAGCCTTGGTTCTGGTGATTTTTCAGGAAGAAATATTGTGTCCTTCAATCGATAACTTGCTGACTGCCCAGACTCTTCTCAAATGAGTCAATAAAAGAACTGTAAACACATTTTTAAATGACTCTATAATCATACAAAGTAAATGATCCAGTCACAGGGCCTCTGGCGACTTTATAATGCATGTTTTACAAGCAAATATGTTGCTCATCTCATGGCCTTACTGAAGCATACATTAATCTATACATGCAATCAGTGCGCAGCTTCATATATTCATCAGAGCTGGGAAGCAGATCAATAAAGATGCTAAGACAATAATGTGAAAATCTTTGCGAGTGCAGACTCATTTTTCTGTCGTTGTATTTGATCAGTTTTGCTGTGGTACGTCTTTCAGTAACAACAATCATTTGACATAAGTCATCATAATTGTTCACTTGTCTGCCACATTCGGATTGAGCAGTCTGCTCTTTAAGGGATAGTTTGGCGTCAAATGGTAACATGTGTGCTTCCCTTCAACACACACACACACACACACACAAAGAGATGAGTGTGTTCAGCGTGTGCGACATAAGGAAACAGGCCGATCGCCAGACGTGCTCTCTGCTCACACAATTGTCATATCTACACAGAGGAGATAGTGTCTTTCCCGTCTTTTGTCAGACGACCAGGAGAAAAGCTGCATCCTGCCACTGTGCCTGACTGATAGGCCGGCCCTTTGTGACGGGAGGGGTGTCTGTGTGTGTGTTAATGTGTGTTGGGTTGGGAGGGGAGGGGTCGGTGATGGGGCAAGAATGCACTCACTGCCGAGGAGCTGTTGGCGGCTCCTCAGCAGTAACGGCATTGTTATCCTCACTCACTATTTTTATAGATAGGAGGGGGGTGGGAGCAGAAGGGGAGATGTGGTGGTGGGGGGGGTTGTAGTTTGGCCTGATCTTGTGAGGGGGGTGGGGGGGTAATTAAGCTCACATTGACACTTTGATCTCCTTGATTGTGCATTTGAGTGGCCTGGAGATGAGATAGTAACACCACTAGCCCCCTCCCTTCACATCTGTATACCCCCCTCCTCTCTGAAAGTCCTTTGTAGATAAAGAGGGGGATGGCTCTTGTCAAAAGTTGCCATGATACTCAGAGAAACAGGCCCTGGACTTTAGAGAGGAGCCTCCCCGTAGTGTGGTGGATAAGAATGGGGGGGGGGGGGGATTTTACAGTAAAGATGGCTCAGAGGGTGATTCTGTCCTATGTGTGAAAAACAACCTCCTGCTCACCTGCGCTTATCAGATTTGCCAGCTTCTGCAGAGACTTACACTACTCTAGTTAAAAACCAAGAGCTCTACGGAGATGACATGTTCGCACAATGGCCACCATGAAGTTTGAATATCTATTTTCAGCCATTTATCCAGGGTGGTGCGCACAAATCTGTCACATTAATAAGTATAATTTTGACGTAAAAGAAATGGAACACAAATTAATTTATTTTAATTTAACACCACGAGATGTTTGTATCTATTATATGAACATGCACGATAAGTGACGGACTGATGAGGCCGATAGATGCTGTATCTGATGGTTTCCTGAAAGCCATATTTGATTGAGTGAGGGGGCTCGGAAGTGTCACAAGTGCCATTATTTCCGCCGAACCAAAGCCGTGACAATTTTCTTCCAAAGGGAAAGAGGATGTCTGGCTCAACATTTTCAAAGAGGACATTATCTTCCGCAGGTAAAGAGGATAGTATAATGATGCTGACCCATTTTCAAAAGCCCTCATATAATCACAAGTGATTACTAATCAATGTGTCAATTACTTCTCCTTCGGGTTGTGGTCGGACCTTTAGAAAATGATCCTCACTCAGATGTGTAATTCAGTGTTCAGCACTTGCAAACCGCTCCTTTAAAGCAAAGCTTGAATACATAAAAGAAAAATGTAAAAAAAAAGGGGATAAAAAAATAACTAAGATACCAGCAAAAATTCTTCAAGAAGGGGAAAATTTGTAACTATGTTAAAATAGAAATCAGTCAGTGAGTCTGTTGTATTTAATGCAGCGCAACGTAACCGATTATGAAACTACCTAAAAAAACAGTCTAAAGAAAACGACGTCTATTGGGAGATCTAATCATAGCTGTCAAAGTTGATTATATGGATGTGCCTGAATGAACTTTTATGCAAAACTACTGCCAACACACAATTATGAGCAATAATAACAATAACATTTCCACGGGGCGAAACGTTTTTATATTAAAATGTGTAACCAAATGTAAGATTATCATCAGAACAGGATTGGAACCATCTCTCCCCAACTGATGGACACGACTTAACGCCACACAATAACTGGCTCTATTAAAAAAAGAAATTCTGAAGTTCGTTTACATTGGTTGTTAAAACAAACCTTTATTTTCAGTTATGTTTAAAATAAGAAAGACGCAAAATGTTTATTTTTATTAAGATTTTATTACATTTTACCTGCAATGTATGAGGTCCGAAACGAGCCGATTGTGTCTTTTTAATTTGGTAGGCGTGTGATTTACACAAATTATTTCTCTACATCTAAACCCTCAGCCTTCGTCTCTCTTGTCCTCGGCTACACTTGGCATTGAGGTAGTTTGATAAGTTGTATTATGTCGCCATCTAGTGGTTACAACAGCACATGACCAATTCCCACCGGTGAGCTCCACGGCCTATATCCCCTGTTATTAAATCCTTAACACACAGCATATCAACATTAAACAGGAAACAACATCCAATAGCACCAAAGGGGATCCCACTTACCGAGGTATCTATGAGAAAGGTATAGGGTAGAAATGAGGAAGGCGGCTTACCTGCTTGATAGGTATGGCCCTCCCACTGCCTATGCTGTCTGTTTTACTGTCAACGCTCTTTGCTTGTTCACTGGCTTTCCGTGACTGCAAGAAAACAAGAAAGTCAGTCAGCAACTGAAGCGACAAACTGACGGCAAAGCAGAGTGGGAGATGTGGGGTGTGAGGTGAGTTTTGGGGGCGTATGTTGGTGTGTGTGTGTGTGAGGGGGAGAGAGAGAGAGAGAGAGAGAGAGAGAGAGAGAGAGAGGGGGAGAGAGAGAGAGAGAGAGAGTGGGGGTGAGAAGGGGGAGGTGAGGGGTTTGTGTTTTGAGCATCGTGGAGAAACTCGACATTGCAAAATAAAAGTCTCAAAAAGAAGCTCGAAATCAACAGACAAGCAGACCAGCGGAACAAACAGCAGTAACACCGACGTGCAAGTTCAAATTAAAATAATAAGAGACCAAAAAACCAAGACCACGATAGACACATCTCAACACAGAGGAGACCAAGGACGACCACACATTGAGTCATGACTCAGCCCTGAAACCCTTTGGGGTGGGGAGGGGGGGGAGGGATCCTTTTCCTCTGTGTGAGACCCAGAGCGGGCCCTTAGTGGACCTGCAGACCAACTGCTGCAAGAGCAGCGCAGCTTCAGCTGTGCTTAGTCGCACTGACACAGGCTTTTGATGCATCATAGTTACATTACAGTTCACAACAGGTTAAAGGGAGAGAAGGGGAAATGGTTATTTCACAGGAGACTTCAGATTAAGTAGCTTCCCCCAAACCTGCAAAAACCTGGTGGGACACAAAATCATCTTTGCAAAATATCAAACAATTCAAATGTCAAGTTAGAATACATGACCATTTCAAGTTTCAGGTCGTGCCTGTGTGGGGGGGAAAAAAAGTTAGTTGGTTAGACAGTAAATATAACTTTACATTAAAATAAATCATTAAAAAAAAATAAATAACTTTCCCACCCCAAAACAACGAGATGTGACACAGGTAAGGACAGACATGAGTGTGTATGGGCTCACTCAGAACATGAGAAATGTCCAGTCACCAATGGAGAAGAGGTAGAGTCCGAGTTCAAGTAAACCAACTCTGCTGCTTATATTTTTTCCAACATTTTATTTTTTTTAATGATGACTTGTTTAGCTTCTATACAGACACCATACAAAGCAAGTCACAAATTCACTTCAAAATATTCAACAGATTGAGCCAAACATTGCAGTTCCCACAAAATATAGGATGAACAATAAAGGCATTATTTCATATACTCCTTATATGTATGTACTTTTTATAGAGTACCATCGTAAATAAAATACAATACAAGATATACAGCAGTCTATAGTTTCGTCAATCCGTTCATGATAGAAAAGCGATTATGCAAGAGTTCATAATCTTTGTACCAAAACCTAAACTGAGATCAAATGAAAATAAATAAATGAATATAAGACAATTGAATGTGCAAAAAATAAATAACTTCAAATAAATAAAAGGGAAAACAAATGTTAAGTTTAACTACATTCATACAAGTCGGTGCAACCCAGTGTCATCCAATATGATCTCTCTCTGTAATACCTCAACACTCTACCCTGCTGTTTATGAAGGCCTTCATAAAATAACCCCAAATTACTCTGATCTGAAATACCTCCATGATAATACATTTATACCACATTTTTTCAATTCCATTCAATACTCCCTGGAAAATAAGAAGGAATCAAATAAAAACGGACCAAACGAATGTCGGAAAAATCGGAAAAGGAAGAACAAAAAAAACAACAACGTGGCACGTCTAGTCCTTGAGTCCTCATTTATGGCGAAAGGCAGTGTGATGTCATGTGAGGAAAGGTTGTGTCCTTTGGGTGGCTGGATAACAGTTCCAAGAGTGACTTGACTGTACAGCGTGTGTTTGTGTGGGATGTCTGAATGGGAGTTTGGGGGAAGGGGGGAGGGGAGAGGGGGGGAGGTGGTGGACGGGGCATTTCCAGAAGAGTCCCTAGAGTCTGTCTCTGAAAGTCTACTTTGAGTGCGCTCAAACACCCAAAATGGACTCAACTTCAGGCCGCGTTCGACGCAAAGTCACATGGTTTCCGTATAGTGCAAGTTCTATGCATTACCCTAAATGCCATAAAGCACCGAGGGTAAAGCAGCGACAAGCTGTAAGTCCTCAATAAATAATCTCCTCTCTTTCCTGTCTGGCAAAGCAGGGGGACTCTGACTTTTTTTTTTTTTTTTTTTTTTTTTTTTTAAACCATTATTCTCTTTTAATTCGGAAGGGGTTGGAAAGCCCTTTTTGTTGAAGAAAGGTTGGAAATAGAAGCACAAATCTGCAAATATTGAAAAACAGTGTCATGTTTTTTTTTTTTTTTGTTCTTTGTTTGTTTTGGTTATGTTTCGTTTCATACGTGGAGATCTGGTAAAAGGTCAAGGGAGTAAAAACATGAAATGGGACACGTCAAATGGCAGACATGAACACATGGATTAAATGAAGATGAATGAATGAGTGGGATGGAATTAAGTATAAAAAATGCCGCAGTAATTCCTGTTTAATTCCTTAAACAGTGTGCTTTTTCAACACAAAAAGGGACGGACAGCCTGAAGATGTCAGGAAAACCACAGACAGATTACAAAACCGATTGTTTCGACTTATTGACCATGGAAGCGCTAGGAAAGAATAACGTGTACTGTGCTGACACCTAGTGGCCGAGGACAGTTATGGCAAAGACTGGCTTGAAATGATTGTGGTTGGTGAAATTGATTGTGAGGGCGGTGAAAAGACGGAGTGATAAGATCTTCTGTAGTAAAGCTTTAAAGTTCATTTGTTTCCTTAAATTAAAAAAACCCAAAGTGTAATATAAAAAGATTCACCTACTTTAAAAAGGGCGTTTCTAATAAACCACATCTGATGTTTTTTGTCGTCGGATTAAACTCGGGCCAAAAAGAATCTGAACCCAAAAGTAATAATTCTTTTCTCTGCAACACTGTTAACTCAATACGCTGCACATAGCAAAGGATTTGTTTTAATTTCAAGAGTCCCAATGCCAGTGCCACAAATGTGACCATTATTACTTTTATATCTGATTACAAGTGAAGATTTATTACTTGCAGCAATGTTCTCCTCTGCTATATTAGATCAAAAACATTGTATGTGATGACTAAAGTGAGTCTGATATTGATCTGTCAAAGCTCGTCTGCTGATGAGATTAAGGCATATTTTCATTCATTGAACACTTTCTCTTGAAACTCCCAAAACTAACATAAAGTGAACTACTTACAAGAGTGTGGCTAGAAAACATGAATGGCAGCCTGCCGTCTTATCAGCGAGCAGCAGGACGTTTTAGAGAACTTTCTAACACAGATGTCAACTTGTTTTTTTTTTTTTTTTTTAGAACGGACAAAGCTAGGAAAGGGACATCCTCGATATTGTTGTGTTGATGGAATATTTTCTCTTTCTGGGGTTTCTTGTAACGGCAAAAAGGTTGGCACTGCAAGTCTTCCTCTCCTTAGCCCACTGCACTCCTCAAGTGTCACTGAAGAAATGTCGACATCGCCCCGTAAACTTTCCGTCCCCTCCTCCTCCTCCTCCTCCTTCTCCGCTTCCTTCTTTCCTCCCTCACCCTCCCCTCTCCCACCCTCGGCTCGCTGCTCCTCAGAAGGTCATGAGCTGAAACTCCCGCTCGGCTTGCCACTCCGGCACCCACACTGGGTAGGTGGCGTGCTTCGGTATCTCCATGACGCGGATGGGGAGAGGGTCATTTCTCTGGTGGACATGGTTAGTCACTACCTAGCAGGGGGGGAAGGGAGACAACAAGGGGAGCTAGCACACAGCCTGTACTGCTCGGAGGCCACAAAAAAGCCTGCGGCTCCCACAGCAGCTGGGGTAACAGGGTGAAGGCAGTAGGAGAAAGAGAGGAGTCGGGGGATAGATAGAGAGGGAGTTAGAGACAGGGGGAGAAGGAGGTAGGAGATCGGAGACAGGGGTCAGAGGGGCGACAGAAGAAAGCGCTGATGGACAGGAAAGACAGGTGGAGGAGAAGAGTTATTTTAAAGGTGGGGAAGGGTGGATGTACCAGGGAGGAGTTAGGAAAGAAGTCATCTCACATAGCCTGCTCTCTGTCTCACAAAGCTCACAGAGTGCTGGAGAAAAAAAAACACTACGATAAGCAAACCTTTGGAAAAGCTGACTCAGGCATTGTGAAAACACTCGTTGGCTTTTTTTTTTTGGAGGCACAAACAGGCTCTCTGAAGAATGATTTCATTGATTTGAAGGACAACAACAACACTATTTCTGGGACTAAAACAAAAAAACAAAAAATCTGCAGACCTCCCTGAGCTCGAAAAGAGGCGGACTACGTGAGATTAGGAAAGGCTTAGCAGCAGAGAAGAAGGCTGGTGTAGGAGGGAAGAGAGAGAAGGAAAGGGGGGAGCAGGCTGGGTAGAAGAAGAAGGGCAGAGGCTACAAGTAAAAGACAAGCTTAGGACAGCTAAGGAAATTAGAGTGGTTAGTGCACACATACGCTATTGGTTAGAGCAAAGGGCGAATACGACAGGACATGGGGTAAAGAGCAGGCAGACAAGGGTCGGGATACTGGTGCGGTAATTCCTGCTGGTCGAGATCGGATTTGGGCCGGAGTAGAAGTAAGCGGGGTGAGGTTTGTGGGGAGTTGTTTAGACTCGGCGAGACGGTTCGTGGCTGGGTGACGATTTCTATCTGGAGCTGGGGCGTCGGAGGGTGAAGGGCATGCGTTACTAGCAGCGCGTTAACAGGGCATTGGCTGGCTCGGACTTTTTAGTTTAGCTCGGTCGGGCAGGAGAGGTTGCGGTTTGTTGCTGCCGTTTCTGCCCAAAAGGGAAGTCACTGCAAAGAAAGGATCTAGTAAAAATAAGAGGGGGAGGGGGAGGGAGGTCAAAGATTTAGACAGTGCAGAGGGCCTAGTTTGTTATGGGTGAGATGAGAAACGTAATCCATGTGCACTTACTACATCCAATTAGAAAAGAAAAAGGACATGAAAAGAGCTTTTATTTTCCACAGTGCTTATCTTTGATATTTGCTTTGAAAGAAGGGTTTATTCCTTTGGAGAATTTTCGGGGATCTAATCTAATTTCTACTTCGTCTTTTTCTCCTTTTGCCCTTTGTGCTGTGTGAACAAGACGCTTTTTTTCTTTGCCTGCATAGGAGGCAGGAGAGATGGCCGAGATGCATTTCGAGCGACCTGTCTCCCTCTGGTGGACAAAGTGTGCTTTGGCAAACATGCCTCCTAGTAGTGTGAGTGGGTGTTGCTTTGCATCAGCTGTCGCATACTTACTGTGAAAATGTTGGAGCGGCGCTTCGACTGCTTGCGGATGGGCGTGGGCGTGTTGGAGGAAGCGATGGTCTCAATGCGCATCTCCCGCTGACTTATGCTGGGGGTGGAGGGAACGGAGGAGGAGTAGTCACTGAATGCACCCCCACCATTGGCCGCCTGGGGAGCGAGAGAGATTAAGAGGAACCGACGGAATCAGAAGAAGGGAGGAGGGAAGAGAGAGAGAAAGATGGAGGGATTGAAAGTCTTTATATTGAGGGACATTCTATTTATTTTCCCACGCTGATAAAAGAAGTCACGATTATGAGAAGAATTACATAAATGAAGCTGTTATACGCAATAACAGAACGGCACGATCAGTGAGTACAACTGTGTGCCGCCTCTGATGGTTTGGATCTTACCTGGTTAATGTGAACAGACGGGATGGATGCAGCGGGGACTGACGAGTGGCTGGGAGAGTTGGGGAGAGATTTGCACGGGCCGATGGAGAGCTGCTGCTTTTTCCTCATGGCCACGACCTTCTGGGCAACTGGAGAAGAGCGTGGCAAAGACACAGCAACGCATTGTTCATTAACCCGGTCTTGAATAGAAACCATACATGTGAGATATCTCAATATTTTAAGTTAAGAAACAGCATGTCTTATTAGAAGGTCAATCTCCTCACCTGCCATCACTTAAAGAGTTAGTCCCCCCCCAAAAAAACACATTTTCTTACTTTATTTTAGTAAGTAGCTGTGCAGATAGATATTTTTCAGTTGTTTTATTTGCAACGGTTATGAAGTTACAGATACAGTACATTCGGTGAACTGGCCCTTTAATATTTTGTCAGAAGTCTGGAACACACAGATGATTAAATCCTTCGTCAAAGCAGTTCCACTGCAGGTTTACAAACGTCTACACCAGAGTCACTGCAGGATGCATGACGTGGAACGTGTAATCAGACCTCTTCCTTCACACTATTTTCCTCTTGTTTCCTCATAAACAGAACACGAACAGCATAATAATCAAATAAAGCTCAGCAAAGTAAGCAAAGCTAATTCCAGCCAGACATAGAGGCATATGAGCACGTTATCACAAAACACCTCGGGCCAGTCAGGTAATAAGCAGCATACTGCAAAAGAGTCTCATGCATATCTCCTGGGGGGGGGAGTACCTCTATTTCCAAGAAAAATAATCATACAAAATGATGCTTGCAATTTTTTTGTGTCATTCACTGAGCCCTGGAGAGCGAACTTGGCCAAATGGGACTGTTGTCACCACCTGAACAACCTGATTTTCCGTGCACTTTGTGCAACCCCGTCATCTAATTCGCAGCACACTCGTGCGAGGGGGCCGGGTGGAGCGAGAGAGTGGGGATGTTCGTGGCTGCGTGACGTGAATTAGCACCGAGGGGAACAAAAGGAGAGATGATTTGAAGTTGCGCTGACAGCTGGGACCACGACGCCCGGCTGCCTGCTGCAGCGTGGCAAACACGGAGAGAAGAGTGAGACGGAGCGACATCTCCAAAACAGCCAGCACTCTTTCACCTCTTTTAATTATTTGAAATTGGGCTTCAGGAAGCAATTACGGCAGACAGCGTGCCTGTGCACCAAGTCATCGGCATGCAAAGGGAACATTGTGTTACATATTCAGATGTTTTGTGGAGGGATGACAGGCTTTCAGAGGAGCTGCAGCCTGAGGGGATAATGTGCCGGAGTTGAAGCCGCCGAGTTTCCACGCGACGGTTTCATGACTTCAAACGCAGAGTTCCCCAATTCTTTTAAGAGACATTAAGAGGGCATTGCACCAGTCATACACGGCTGAATATTAACCGGTGTTTTCAGCTTCCACCTCCACATTTTTATGCAATCCTACATCACGATTTAAGCTTGAAGAGCTTGACGATTTAAAATGCCTGCTGTGTTATTAATTAAGATGAGCCTGCTCCTCTACTGCTCACAGAGTATACTGCTAATCATAGCCGCTGACCACACAGCATAAAGAATATCAATGTGTATGCTCGCCGCTCTGCACAAGTCACACGGGCAGTGATGCTCGTGCATGCTCAACAGCATGAAGTCCTTTTTCAATTAGCAAGTGTAGTGGAGAAAGAAAACAGGTGATAATTAGTGAATTTTAAAGCAAATTCTATTCACGTTGAACAGCGTGGCACACGGAGGTTGCAAAGGAAAATGTTGATCCAAGATTATAGAAGTTGATATAATGTTTTGCCACAGAAACTAACTCATATCTGCACAAGTTGGACATAATTTGAGAAACTGTCCTTGAAACGGGAATACGGTGAAAACATCCGGTATCCAAGTGGCGTTCACATCGTTCATACAGAACGCTGCTATTTTGTTGATTCAGGAAATTGTCAAAAAATCCTGTAATCTTTCCATCAAATTTGTCAGATTGTTCAGTTGTTCATGTGAAATGTGATGTAGCTTTTGTGATGTTTAAGAATCATTCTGATCTCAATGAATAAACAAAGTCTTTGTGCTTGCTTTGAGTGAAGCATGTGAATAAGACAATAAGGTAAAAATAGGGCTTCAGCCAACAAATTATTCACTAATTATTCACAAGCTACACCTTCTACTTCCTGTCTAACCCATTTCCATTTTGTTTGGCCCCCCTCTCACCGTCCTGGAAGACTCTCTCCACGTTCAGGCCGTAGGTGGAGCAGGTCTCATAATACGTGCAGCGCTTCAGGTCATTCGACAGCTTTCTGGCCCGCGAGTCATCGATCACTCTGGGGTTGGCAGCACTGATTGCGTCTGAGAGAAGAGGGAAAGAAAATATGAGGATGAGGCTGATGATATTCTGAAGTCAATTCATTTCACAAAATTATACACTTTAACTTTGAACACAGGCTAAAACAACTGCACTGTCGTTTTTAAGAAACATTACTAAAAGAGGTATAAATAGTGCATTTGTTGAGGACTGTTTTTAGCTGCAATACACATTTGATGAGCATGCGAGTATTTCCGGCAGCAGGACGCTGTGTGTAGGATTGATTTTCACTGTGATGAGGGCAAGGACACAGAGTAGAGAAACGTGTATGTCAGACGTAGGAAAAGCACCTTGTGTTCCAACGAGGACCATGGGGACCTCAGCTGTGTTCCTGTAGCTGGAGAGGCGCAAGAAGTAATTGTAGACCGTCTGGAAGCTGATCTCATCCTCCAGGCTGAAGACGAACACCACCGCATCCACCCAGGCAGCAAACTGAGGACAGAGCAGAGGTGGCATGTTGAAGCACTGTGAAATCTAAGATGCCATATTATTGAACAATAACTTTTACATAACGTTTGTTTTTTGCCTCAGAACTGCTTATTGTCACTTCATTTGGATGTTTGAGCGTCACTGTGCAGTTTGATGCGTGTGCACATTCTGACACTAGAAGGCTGTTTTCACATTCATCTACCTATAAAGGTCAACTACTTAACATCACAACTAGTATGGAGGTCGAATGTGATAAAATATGCAACGAGTGTGACGTGGACATTTGAAAGCTCCAGCATTAACTGTGACGGAACAAAGTCCATTTCATAAGTAGTTACTAAACTTTTGAAATATAAAAGTTGCATGAACATTGATCCTAGAAGTAATAGATGAACATTAAATCATTTTTATTATGGTTATTAAACTATTGAGAGGCAAATTATTTTGAAATAATTATGTCTTAAAACTTTTTTAATGAATACAATTTGTTCTTATAATGGGGCCCCTGAAATAGGCGATGGATCTTAAATGGACGTTTTTACTGTTAAGTGTTGCAGGCCTTCTTTGGACTGACGTTCACACATGCAGACAGAAGGGGGCAGTGTAGCAGCAGCCGCAACACAAGGACCGTCACCGGGTGATATGAAAGCGAATGAGTTAACGCTACTACTGCGTCCGTATCTGTATTCCCACTGCTATCATAATTTAGGAATCTTTGTATCTGCGTCATATACTCTGACAATGTCAGCGTAGTTTATGATCAAACGGGGCAGAGAAGTTTCCCTTGAGCGGAGGAAATCAACCCTAATCACCATTCATTGTGGGGAAGAGGCCAAGCAGAGCTCAGAGTAGTGCTAGCAGTGACAATCAAGTGGTAGCTATTCCCCCGTACGGCCCTCTTCTCCATTCAGCTTTCACACCTCACTCAGACCCCCAATAGGGAATGAATGGAAAAATCAAGCCTCATGAGCCACAAGTCTGCTCAGCTTCCTGTGAACATAATAGAGGCCTTTAATTATGCCACTAATTATACAGGCAGCTGACAACTAAACCAAACTCATTTCTATTCCCTAATCTCACTGAGCGCAATGCAAGCGTAAAGTCGAAGCTTTGCCAGGCCAGGTGACAATAGCTGCTGATGGAAACGCACGGTCAGTTCACCCTGACGTGTGGCGAGAAACATTGAATCTTGGGAGAGAAGCCAGAAGCAAGTCGTTTTTGTATTCCTGGGGGTTTGTTAGCATTTTAGCATTGAATCTGCTTATTAAATCTCCTTCTTTCGAATCAAAATCTTTTGATTTTATTAGGGTTTTGTTCATTTCAAGCAACAAAAGTTAGAAAAGACTTAGTATTTAAGAACTAAAACTCTAAGAGGGATATTCAAAAAGCACTCAATACATTCCAATACTCATGTTTTGCCACATGAAGGTGTTGTATATGACTCTTTCTTAATAAAAAAAGACAGACTGCTGTTTTGTTTTTGCTAGAGGTGATAAGTAACGACGTACCTTTACTGTAAGTACTGTACTATGGTCAAGCTGAGAACAGACCAATAATATGTCATCGTCTTGTGAGTGTTAGCAGATAGCTGCCTATCTACACTTCCAGTAGACACGGAGCAACATTAGCATTCATTCAGAGTCGTGTTTCTGAAACACCTGACAAACGTCCAACTTTCTTTTAGTTCTGTTTGCACTTTCTGCCAGCTCCTGGGGGAGAAATCTGGCTCTTTAGCAGCTAAATGCTCCACTGTGTTCGACAGGAAGCTGCAGCTTTGTCTGTCTGCCGTTTGGCGCTGGATCGGTGGCGTGTAGTCGGTTTATCAGAGCTTTTTGGTGACAAGCAGCTGTCTGCTGCATCTGGAAACAACAGAGCCAAAGGCCGAGTGAACCAAAACAGTAAAATATTGCATTTGTAACTCATTTGACAATCTTTTTAGACAGCTTTAGATGATAGTTACTTGCAGATTAAGACTTAAGATGCAAAACATGTGACTAAATAAAATACAAATAAATACAATATGATCCATTGTTCTAAATTTGAACCATTCATTTGTATATAGTATGGGATGGGAGGTGAAACCCAACACTTTGAGGTAAAACATGGCTCAAGAATCTGTCTGATGCCTGCGCTGACACTACACAATGCTAAGCAGGAAGCAATGTATTTCCATTGGAAAAGAATGAAATAGCATCAGTATGAAAATATCAATTGCATGATCTCTTATGAAGACTCAGTGGAGCCCACTGTGGATGACACTGTAGCTCCATTACTCTTCATATTGCACATAATAATGTATTAGATGCTGCGCTGCCCCTTCGACCGCACACATTATTTTGGCTTGGCTTGCTCATTGATCTGTTGTGCTGCCCCGCTGCTCCAAACAGTCCAGCAGAGAAGTAATGGTCTGTCTCTGAACACTTCCTGCCTGCATGACGGTTCGCAGTAGTGCTGTACTCGACCAAAGACATTCTCGGGTCAAGCAAACACCTTTGAGAGGCGTTCGAATTTCATGAACAACTTTCTCTTAATGACGGAGGAAGAAGTACGCCGATCCTTTTCTCAAGTGACAATACAACGATGTAAAAATACTCTCTCAAGTCTAAGTCCTAAATTCTGAATCCTACATATTCAGGCTGTTTTAGACCAAAGAAATTCTTAGTCAACTTACACTCGTACGATATCTTGTAAAAAAGTTAAAAAGCATAATAAACAACAAGAAATCTTACCCGACTAAGACCAAAAACCACAGATTAGTTGATTAAACTACTACGAGGGACAGCCATAGTTTGCAGACTGTTCCTGCAGCTTTAGAGTAAAGAGATTTTTCTTCTTCTCATGAATCAACTCTTACCTGCAGTTCTGGAGGCCCTCCTTCATCTCTGATCAGAAGCAGGTAGCTCTGTCCATCCACCACGATTTCTTTCTTGAAGCGTCCACCTGAGGAAGAGACATTTATCAAATATTTGTTATTGTTCCAAGAAGATTCTGTTAACGCGGTAAGTCTGGTACAAGATGATACTGGAAAATTGTCTCAGGATGTAATAACTGACCACCAGGGTTTCCCCCAAGGAGAGAAAGAAGACGTGCAGACACATCTCATAAATCATAAAAACAATGAGGATGTTCCAGATACCAAAGTTAATATCAAAACACAGCTTGACATGGCCCATAAAAGTTTGGGCGAGATGGTGTGTGAGTCGAAGTGCAGTTCTCAATTTAGACCCCCTGAATGCATTGCCGCGAGGAGCACATGCCCAACAGGAAGCCAGGTCTCTCTGGAGCCAATTACGTGGGCGAGAAATTGCCATTTAGCGCATTTAATGCACAGCTGCTGAGTGAACAGGTTCAGTCACCGTCACCGCACAGCCACAGGTCCCCGGAAAAAAAGCCCAACTTTCACTTCACTTCATTTTCAGACTGCACGTGCAGGCCGTCACTTCACCGCGTGAGCTACAGAGGTTTAGAAGATTGGGTTTTCACGGGATTAACATAAATCATTACACTTTGCTTAAAATAATCTCGTATTGCAAAGAGACGAAGGAACGGAAGAGATGGGAGATAAAACCAGAGGCGAAAACACTATGAACCGGTTTGCCTCAGGTCACGCCACGTCCACAGGAGAGTAGCGGCAAGCCTACACTCAGCCCCCGTGTAGCCTTGACTATATCTCTCTCCTCGTCTCCGTCTCTCCTCTAATAGAAATGCTTATTCCTCGCTGCTATAGCGAAGCCGGCTGCAGATAAAGAAGAGATCAATGGGAGAACGATGCACTAAATTAGATTTCGCATATCATTTAAATGGTCTGCGATCCTGCAGAGATTAAAAACATTCAAATGAGAAAGTCGTGAGGCTATAGATGTCCCTGGGTGGGAAAACACAGTGCCTTATGAATACGAAAATGTATTTGCACAAATTAAAAAAAAAAAAAAAGGTTCTAGGAATGATCATGAAACAGATCGAACAAATTGCGCTGAAGACAGCAGATGTGCCGACTAAAAGTACACCTGTTACACTTGTCTCGGGAGTTTCATAAGCAGCCCGTTAGCTAAGATATTCATGGATAATAAGAGTGTCGGAGTTCACGCTGTGCAGCCTCCATATCAAGAACTCCAGGTCTTACATCACAGAGACAGCGGTGAGGGCCACACAGTAGCCGGGCCCTGTAATGTTTTAATAGGCGGAGAGTATTCCTATCGCAGCAAGCAATACATATCCACTTGAGCCACACTTCCACCCTGTTAAGTCCACTTTAGCCCGCTTGGCAAATAGGGGATTCTCCCAGCCCTTTTGCACCGGCTCTCGAGCCCTGCTGGATGCTGGTTGTGTAACAGACAGAGAGAGAGTCACGTACCACCAGCCAGCTTTTTTCTTTTTCAAACTGAAGTCACAGAGCTTTGGAGATTCAGACAAAGGACTGAGAAACTACGTGTCTGTGTGTCTCTGAATCCTGTTTAAAAAAAAAAAAAAAGATGAGGAGGATCTAATTACACAGTGACTGGATCAGAACGACACAGCAAACCAAAAGATGTATCAGAATACGGAGCTTGGCAGTACATGCATATAAGCCAGAACAGATTATGGAAAGTCTCTCTGAAATCAGTATCTGTACCGAAAGCATGCGGCTGTGGTGGAAACACGGGTGGAAATTGAAGTAAACATTTCAGTTGTGTAATCATCCGGGATGCTGTTGTCTTTATTTAGAGCTGAGCCAATACAGAAAGCCTGTGCTGTGAATGATAATAATAATAATAATTGAGGCAGCAGACCCACCATACCTCTTTTACCATCGCACTTCTCTACAGCGTGGTTCAAATGTGTCTCCATCTTACATAAAAATCTTTTTAAAAAAGAGGCGACTAATAACCTTGCAGCCAGCCCACAGAGGGCCGGTGAGGAGCTGGTAGGCACGGTTAGCACGCAGTAAGCATACTCCGCTTACACGGAGGCTTAGACCTTCACACAGAGTCACAATCCAACGGAGCTCCATCCGGTGTTGCCATGGCAACACACCCCAGTACCTTTTTTTTTTTCTTTTTTTTTTTTTCCAGATATCATAGCAAAAGCTACAGGAACAAAACACTGAAGAAACGGCCGCCGCTGAACCAGCGTTAAAGCATGTAAAATGAATCAAAAACAAAGAGAGGTTGAGCAGCAGCTCATTATGGGACAGGTATATGTTGTATCACAGCAACGTAAAGGGACGACATATCTGAGCCCGTGATTACAGCAGCGACGCTCGTTCTGGTTTTTTCCTCCTGCGTTTACCACCATTGATTTCTCAAGGACTAATTAAGCCATGAGGACTTTTTTTTCTCCCTTGGTGCCGCAAAATGCCAGAAACTAATTATGCACTTCACGTCTCATCCTCACTATAATTACACAAAAATGAAACACTGCAAAACCCCTCAAAGATCAGCAGCTCACTCCGGGTTTACCAACATCTCTGAGGGTTTCTGAGAGGAGGACTTACCTTTCAGGCCAGAAGGGGGCATTCTCATTATGATTCTGCTGATAAATTGGAAGAATATTTGTTTTTTTTTAATCTCAGAGTGAGTTAAAAAGGAAGAGGGTCTGAAAATAGACCTCCCGAAACTAAACTGAGAAACTGACCCATTCTCCATCAGCACAAACGGTTAATGATTGATACAAAAACTTTGATTTACAGACATAATGATGAGGTTTTGTTTTACCTTTGAGTTTTAACAATGAGTAATCATCACAGCCCTAATTTACTGGAAATGTTATGCTTCGTCATTATCTCACCAATCTCAGTGGAGGAGGAGAAAGCTAATTTATAAAAATGAACCCAGCCAACTATCAGTTTTGGCATCCGGAAGCTTCATTTCATCCAACACACAACATTTGAATACAAACTAATTAGAAGATCACTCTCACAAGGCACCGTGCTCCATGTAAGTATCCTAATACACACATCCTAATATGGTTATCCGTCTGCACCAAGTGGCAATCAGTGCCAACATGCTCGACTTTCTTCCCGTGTAAAACCAAAGAAAACTAATTTACCAGCTGGCGGGTTTCTGTATAATTTCATTAATCAAATGATTTTAGAAGACATCAGAATGTCATCAATCTAATAACAAGGCTTCTCTTAATTTATGAGAGGCAAACAAAAGGTGTTCACTCGTCAGCGGCCACGTATTTTATATGACAAAATAAATTAGAACATGAAAGCCGCAGTAAACACGCTGCATTAATCTGAATCTTTGTGGTTTCCTGACACGTTCACAATCGCCTCCTGACCTGCACCTCCAACAGCAGACTCTTACCTTCGGGAGACTCCTCCTGCACATATGTGCCCGTCAAGTACCGGTGGACCAAAGCAGACTTCCCACTGGACAGATTTCCCACAATGCCCTGCAAGGCCAAGAGCAAAATACTGTGATTATCGCTGACAGGCATAACATGACAGGTACAAACCAGAAGCATAGGTAGACTTGAGGGGTAATAGTGACCTGACAAAAAAAAAAAAAAAAAGAAGTCTCAGCACAAGGTCATCTCACTTTGTGTTTCTGTAGCTTTCCACCTCGCTCAGCGACTCTATCCGCTGAGTAAGGCCATGAGACGTTGTTACAAGCTCCAGAAATACGAGGTTAGTGGACCTTGTGTGTGTTTATAACAGTTCCTGTTAACAGAAGCATCACCATTAGAGCCCAGCTGGTAAATCTAATGTCGACATATTAGTTCAGTGCTCAGTGAAAAATCAAGTATCACAATATTTTTGACCAAATACCTCGATATCAGTGTTGCAACAATATTGTGAGACGATAAGATTTTTGATAAATAATTCTCAGTAATGTGGATTTGAAGACTAAGTGGATAAAGGCAAATAATAGCACAGTCTGGTAAGTTCAGAAAATGATACAAGTTCACTGTAATGCCGGCTTCAAAACCAGGAAAAGAACGCACATAATGCCATTTTACAATAACAAATATTCAACACGACATCTAGTCTCATATCACAATGTCAATATAAAACCTATATTTTGCGCAGCCCTGTATTGGTTTGTATCCAATAGATTTATGTTGATGTTTATGTCAGAGTCCAAGTAACAAGAAATGGCATCTGCCTCAGAACTGTAGTATTGGTTGGACTATAATTACCAAACACAAAACCGAAAGGTGAATCAATGTCCACCGTGACGGACCGCTTCTCTGTAAGTCGATTTTAATGATTTAAACAAAACATGTTTGTATGGTATGCTAAGAAAACAATGGGAAGTAATAGAAAGTACATTTGGTTTGCAGTCAAGGAACAAAACCTAGAAAACCACTATTTGGTTCTTTACGCAGGCTGCAAGAGGTTGAAACATTTTGAGGATAGCCCTCTAACATACGACGGTGTGGTTGCAATCTTTCCCCTACTTCCTCTCCCTGGTGTCTAGACCAGACCTAGCTACAACGCCTTCAGGGTGATGCATGGCAGAGGGTGGGCTGATGATGCCAGCGTGTCTGGGAAGAACAAAGGCTGCAACATGCCTCATCTCCTCCTCCTCCTCCTCCTCCTCATCTACCTCCTCTACCCACCATCGCCCTCTTCTTCTTTAGATCATTAGTGGGTGTTAGAGTCAGGTATGGTTCTAATTATAGGGAAGTTTGAGGCTCAAGAGAAAAGATCGGTTTAAGGCCTTTCCCAGCCTTCCCCCTGTATAATTGAAGTATAAATATACCATGTGGTGCCCCAGCAGAATAAACTATGAATAAGCTTTAAGTTAGCAAATGTTGCAGGCTGTGTGCGGTGAAAGCAATGAGTCAACAACAACCGACTTTGAATGTACCACCGAACCAGTGTTCCTGTTTTAACTGTTGGGCTTTGTGACCTGCTGATGTGACCTGCTTTGTAAAAAATTAAATAAATAAAAAGCACTATTCAAGTAGAAAACTTTCATTCTTCTTTGTAGACGATTGGGTTTGATCTGGGAATATTTTAAGAGAGTGGATCTAATGATCAAAAGAGGGCAATAAAGTAAGGTCTGACCACAGTTTAGTTGCCATCGTAAAAACTACAATGCCAGCTCACAGCTGGAGCAGATGTTTTAGAGCTCATCTCAGCCTATCATCATTTCACACTTCCCCGTCATTATTATGATGGCACCAAAAAGAAGAAACAGATTACGCCACCATATTAAAAAGCTTCTGAGCCCAACTTCTTTTCATTACGACCTTGTCACTAAACAGCATTTCTTTGAATAGAATGATCGCTTTTCTTTGAATCACTTCATTCACTCTTTCCAAGTCTGTTGAACAAAAACCAATGTGCTGATTAACACCTGAGCAACCTTAAAGGAACAGGGACGCATTTGAAGTGTTTGAAGCCGAAGCCCCCCCCCCCCCACCACCTCTCTTTCATTCCATTGAAGTTTTCTCTTTTTGGGGGGCAAACAATGAATTCCCCAAACACGGAAATATTATATCAACTGTCAGAATGGCGGAGTGCAGTTTCTAAAGGCTGCTAGTCTTCATGAGTGGAAAGCACTAAATCATGTGAGGATGTTAGTTGTTCATTTGGCAGTGGCTGCGTGTGTGCGCTTCACTGGCGGGTGGGATCAGACCCAGGATGTGTCACCAGTCTAGCCCAAAACTGTCACTCATTTTGCATCCTGCTGCAAGCCACCCGGCGTCTCCATGCCAACGCATCTCATTAAAAAAAATAAATAAAAAAATCACCCAGTTACGCGCCAGGGAAAAAGTCCAGCCAATTTCTTGACTGTTTCCAGCTCGTGTGAAATGCTAAACCAGTAATACACGGGCAGAACATGCTTTCCCATTGACATTTAAAAACGATCGGCAAGACGAAACCCTCGGAGGACGAACAGACAGAGGGACCGTTAGAAATATGAAAAGTTACTCACCACTTTCAGCTCCGGCACTGACCGACTCAATGTCCATTCCTGGCTGTTGACGAAAGAGTCTAAAAGGAAAAAAGAGACGAAAAAGGAATGAAGTCAAGCAGCATTGAAAGGCAAGCCATCTGTTTGAACCCAATTTGACCTACAGATAATATGGTATTGACAGTATTTCCCATTGGACGATGGTGAAGTGCTTTACAGCTGCAGTTTATAGTCTGTAGTGTGTGCAACGACTCTTATGATGGATTCAGCCGTCGTATGGATATAAATGATCATATCTACAGTCTGGTCAGGTATTTAGGACACTTTGACGTACTGGGGGATCGATTTTTGTGAGATTTTTCAAATGTCTTGTTCAGCTAAATTTTACCAATTCTTTTCCTCATCATCTTTTATTTCCTGCACACAGAAACTCCACAGTTCACCAGTGGGATCGTGTCAAACCGTCATGGAGTTCACTGAAGCTCTATCGAGCCATGCTGCACCAAGCTGAGCGAAGTTAAAAGGGTCAAAAGGTTAGCTGAAGATACAGCCTTTCAAACCGGCAAACTTTCAACCTTTATTTGAGTCATACACTCCAGACGAAGCTAATTTTTTGTCTTCATATTTTTCACTGCACTTTAGTCCCGAGGGATTCAAACAATATGATCAGAAAACAAAGAATTTAACACATTAGAGCTGCAGCAAATGATCGATCAACAGATAGTTTTACTGGTTTCACCTAGTGGGTATTGGACATCTTTGACATTTAATAAGCCAAGTTTGGCATCTTTCATCATTTTCTTTTTTTGTATCAATATAATGATAAATCAAGAAAGTAATGAGCAGATTAATCACAAACAAAACTAATTGCAGATCTTTTTTTATGTATTTACAACTTATCAAACACACAACTGCCAGGAAGGAATTGTGAAACACCTGAAATACAGTATGTACAATGTATGCAGTTCAATAAAAGCTTTCAACACAGTGCCATCACTGAACAGGGTTTAGCTAATCCATTCCAAAAGACAGCCATTATCAGGCTTGAGTCAACTTGTTTGGTGTCTCAGTGACATTTGGAGACTTCGACTGGATAATCGCACAAGCAGTGGGAAAGAGCACCGTGACGAACAATGCAAACCCTCAGAGCTGGAAACACAAACGACAGCTCCACAAGCGGTGCCTGTTTCCCACAGAGATGGAGTACACAACTGTGTGTAATAACAACTATTAGAACAAAGACCATCATCCTGTTTTGGATCATGGCTTTCTCACAATCTGAACCCCCCCCCCCCCCAAAGAAGAACATGCAATCTCCGATATGGGAGAGTAGACTCCCTGTCTCCAGACAACAAGGTGTGTAATACCAGGTGAACCCCACACACTCCCTCCTCATGTCGAAACCATAACAATTAAAGTGCTCACACACTAAATGGGGAGCCACCACAACAGCGAGCCTGTTTGTTGCAGCGCTGATGGTTTCCATCTGTGCCCGAGGCGATAAAAGAATGACAGCATAAACAGTAAGGTAAGCACTGTCGCTATAAGACGCGGTTTGTAGTTCCTCTCCATAATTGATGCTAAAAGCCTGAATGACTCATAACTGAGCAGACCTGAGCCAAACATTCCTTTACCTACTACAATTAGTACCCCCCCCCCACACTCAAATGTTTACTTATTTCTATGATCCACTTACAAAGAGCGTCACGCTGCTCTTGTTGTGGGAGAGGAGAGAAGTTCCTCTTCAACAGAAGGGCCTTTCACCAAGCATTGTGTGGAGCACGCCTCCTGCTAAGCCCTCTCTCTCAGTGTGGGTTTGACGTGTCTGAACACGAGCGAAGACACCCATCGGATCCAGTTTCAGGTCTGAGACTATATCGGATAAGGTTGCTAATTTTCCTGTACTTCCTTTCATTCTGTAGGGACCAATTATTTCCAGCTGCATTCACTGTACTGACTATGATGTTTTTTTTTATTTATATCATGTTATTTTTCACGTAATTTAGGTTTTTTTTAAACAGTCACAACTAGCAATTCGACAAACATCATAGTTACAGTCTTTAGCACCTAGTGATGAAAAACGCAACATTGACAAATAGTCAATGAATAGAGAATTAAACAGACACTAAAGAGAGTAGAATAAAAAATAATAAATAAACGGGAAAAAGGCCTCCGGATGCACAGATGTTTTTCCTGATTTGCCCGGTTCACGTACTAAAACTTTCACAGAGGGACACATTCAAATAAAGACCAATCCTTTGATAACCATGCACGGAAATTAAGTGTCATCAAAGGCCAACACAGAAACGGAGTTGCTGGCCGCTGACAAGCGCTGCATTTCTGGAGCAGCACACTCCCTTATTATCGATCGTGACAACACCACTTATGCTCTCAGGGACGTAAAAGCACCAAACGAGAAGAAAGGAGGAGATAATGAGGAGCTTTTACACAAAATTGCACAGGACCTGACACTCGTGCATTACTCTTTTAAAAGAAATCATCTGGTACACCCCCTCTGGAGAACACCCCCTTTATAAACTGTAACACGGAAACGCACAACTTTTTCCATCCTTAGAGCAGATACAGTACAACTAGTTTGGTTCCATGCTAACAAAAAAAGAAAGAAAAAAGGCCTAATTGAATCCATGTGCTTGTGTTACGTCATTATTCAAACATGAGCATCCGTACACTAGCGTGTCCCAGAATGCCTATGGAAACAGAGAGCCCCTGCGTTTGTGATGCTCAGAGAGGACACCGGTGTCTTTGTCTCTGCGAGGGGGGGAAACTGCGTTGCCAGCTTGTTTGTTAGGTTTTTCACTTCACCGCTCATGTCTACTCAGATAAAAATGACCATTCTGTCCGAGTGTAGCGAAGCACAATCGCCACCCCTCCCACTTACTCCCATTTCATGAGAAAAGAAAATGCAACGCGAGCAAAAAAACCACATGCGTATGGTTGTCTGAGTGTGTGTGCATGTGCATGCATTTCTATGTGCAGGGAATCCAAAGTGGTTTTTGGAATGAGAGAGGACAACCTTGAGGTCGAAACTTCCACTCTGACCGACTTTCCAACCATGCTTTCCCACTATCATAAATTACAGAGTGAGAATTTAGCTAGCAATTAGCTTTTCTACTTTGCTTATGTGCCAACCTCATGGCCAACCAACATTCCCCAGTCTGACTACTTTCATCGTGCCTCTCTTGACGAAATGGTCCTGTATCGTCTTCTTGTTGTGTGCTGCCCTGTGGGGCCGTTTACACAGCAAACAACCCGGTCAGAAAATCTTATCTCGGTCCTTCTGAGTTCCCCAAACACCAACACTCTTCAGTGTATCAAATGGAAGTAAGTGACAAACACAATCAGCAGAGAACAAGGTAAAGATCTTCATGCCATGTCAGTCTGGATGGCCTGCCCTACTTAAGGCTCTTTAAGCTGAGCGCTGTCTGCCGACAGGCATTGATCACTTTCCTGAAAATAAATTGGACCTCCTGGTTCAAACAGGATTCTCATTTAACATGAGACTTGCAAATTGGGTTTGGAGACATCTTGCAGCACAATGCCCGGGTTGACTGACTCGATTAAGAGAAGGATGTGTCAGATTTATCTTTTTCTACCCAGAACAAACTGATCGACCCTGAACTGACAAAAACTGCATACAAAGTGAAGGAGGATCTACAAATTGCAACTCAAACTCAAACAAACTGTTTGCAGACTTGTTGGTGAAAAAGCTAACTGTTTCTAGAACAGCAGGATGCTGCTGACCTCCTCAACCACGGTCCCGACGAACAAAATGTACCCTGGCTGAGATTTGCGGTGGCAGATGCTCAAATACGAGCTATATTCAGTTATTAACAGATTTCCCTCCGCTCATGCTTTTCAATATCTCGCTTTCTCCATATTTCTCCTGCAGCAGGTGAGGGGGCATCGTCCCAGTGGTACCGTTTGTCCCGATTTCCTTGAATGTGTCTATTTGTCTCGAACATAATCACCTGCTGGGAGTCTGGCTCACCCACCCCTGCTGGTATAAGCAGATGCATCTTTTAAATCAATTGTCAATATGCAGATTTTAAAGCAGGCCGACAAATTCCAACCGCAAAGTTAAGTTGTAACAGGAAACATTGTTGGCAGGAATTCACAGGACGTGAATGAGACGGAGCGATGGAGACAAGCGAAGGGAATCCCATCCTCATTAATACATGTCTGATTCAAGATAAAAGAAAAATGGATGACAAACACGGGGGGATTCTCTTCAAATTGTCAATAAGGTCAAGTCAAGGCAAGTCAAAATAAATATGCATCAATGAGCACATTTCTCTGCAGAGACTTATTACAGAGTTCTATCTACAGTGCCAGTATTTCAACCTTCAACGAGATAAGTGCATTGCTGACCACCTACGCCGCATTGCCAGCCACCTGTCCTCCAACCCAAAGACCCCCAGAGAGCCCCCATCCCAGCACACGGTTCACTGATCACTCAAGCCTCCACGGCCTCGACAGAGTGGCTTTGTTCATCCACAGGTGGGGGTGGGGACGCAGCGCGCACACCTCAACACCCATCACCCTGAATCACCCTTCCCCCAAAACCTCACAAGATTTAGAAGTCATCATCAGGAAGCACTTGAACGGACCGCGTGTGTGTGCGCATGTGTGTGTGTGTTTTGTTTTGTGAGTGCCGGGCTTTGGCTTTCTGGATTTAATTTAGGAGCAAACACTTAGGCAGGTAGCAACAAGCGGCGAGGCCCGCCCAGAGCACCTAACTTCACTCAGTCTGATCGGCACACCTACATTCCTAATGCCTGACTTCAGCGACTCTGCTGTGGAGAAAATGGACAAATACCACTTGGCACTGCACCACGGGAACAGGTATTCTTGGTAACATGTCATGTGAGAAAACAAAGACACTGGGAGATCAACAAGGTCAACTCAGGACCCATTACGGGTGTTATGCTAGCATGAGAACGAAATGTCTGCTTTGCTGGTTCAAAGGTTGGCTTAATGAGAATAAATACAGGATATGCGCAACCCGGCATTAGAAGTCATTGAGTTGTCATGAACTAATTTGCATGAAGGTGTTAAATTGGATCTTGACCCAAAAAAACGTAGTGAATCACAGCTATTAATGCAGGTAGATGCAAATATTTGCCTCTCTCTCTGCCTGATCTTCCAGGCAACTGGACAAACGCACTCCACTTTCAGAGTTGTCTTTTAGAACAGTGCTTAAGGTCGTCTTCCTTCCCCCCCCCATCCCATCATTACAGCATGTAAGCCCTCTTAATTTAGCCCTGCTAGGCCGCCAAACAAATCCCCATTACAGCCACTAACTGTTTTAATGCTACCGTTTTAAGCTGCGTCTCTGGGAGGCCAAGAGACAGCTTTATGTCCTGTGTGTGGCCAACACAGAGACAGAACTGGGGCTGTGCTACACCACAGTTGCACCACTGCAAAACACGCCATTACACTGTGTTCTCATCAGTCACTGGTGATTTGAGTTTACCGTTTACTGTACTTACCTACTCATTTACTGAACTTCAACAATCTTATGTGAGGCCAATTAGTTGCTGCGTAAGTGCTCACACACAGGCAGTTCACAAACGAAAAACACTGGGGAAATAAAGCACCCGAAATAGAAATTCCAAAAGGACTCTGGAACCAGACGTTTTTTGAATGCCATCCAAACTCAGAATTCCCCATGTGTTATTCATTTGCCTGTCCCTCTAAAAGAAAAGTGCACTTCCTTCTCTCTTTTTGAGCTGAAACTTTCTGTAGAGTGGAGGAGGGGCTGCAAATTGAGAACTGAGCTGAGAAAGAAATTCAGCAATCTTGCAGGTCTTACCTTGACCTTTGTGGGAGTCAATGCCTGCCGGAGTCTCTATGGAGACTGGCTGTGACTTATTATTCCCTTCCAGGGGATATTGGCCGGTTTCTTTGCTCAGGGACTGCTGGGTTTCACATTTGCCACTGCACGGCTGCTCTTTCCTCCTGAAACGGTTGGCTATGAGCTGCCACAGGCTTGGTTCTTCTTGAACTGGTTTGGAGGAGAGTTTTGCTGGACAGAGGGGTACCTCCATTACCTTGACCTTTCCCCTGCTGTGGTAATGAATGTACTCCATGGCCCCATCCTCAGTCTGCTCACTGGAAGTTGGAAGCATTCTTCCCGTGAGGTACGAGAAAGGCCGTGGAGGCATTGTTGTCTCCTCAGCAGTACTTTTAGTCCTAGAATTCTCCTTTAATTCCCTTTCAGGTCCTAAAGCAACTTTGTCCCGGGGCAGAGTCCTCCTGATTCGCAGGCTGAGGCTCCTTCTTAAGGAGCTCAGTGTACTCTTTGGCGCTTCAGATTTACTGGATTTGGGAGACGATTTTGCATCTATGTCACTATCGTCTTTGCTCTTCTCTTGAGATGCTTTGCCAAAAAGCCTCCAACGGAAGCCCCCTTTGAGAAGGCCTCCGTCGCTGCCTGTGCGGCTGTAGCTCCTCTGGCTGTCTATCTCATCATCAGAGCCCCTCTTTCTGAGCTCCAGTACCGTCATACTGACAGGCCTGGGCTTCCAGTTCCTCTGGCGGACCCTGGGGATCACCTCTCCGGGGGCCGAAGTTCGCTGAGCCACAACGATATTGAGGCCATCCACAGCCCTCAACTCAGCCTTCCTGGTCCTGTTCTGCTGGTTGTTTTCCAATATGCCTGCCCTCTGGAAGGGCTGCTGGGTCCGGGTCTCCGGCACTACTGGGCCTGGGCCTGCCAGCATGCACACGCTCCTGGGCCTCCGCAGACGCCTTTCTTGTTCGAGTTGACAATCTCTTTGCTGCTTGACCGAGTCGCCATACATGCTCACCGTTCTCATACCCAGCGGGGCTTCACCCTGCCGCGACCTTCGCAACACGGCCCGGGGCAGAGAGCTGTGTCCCACAACAGCGCCATGTTCCCCCAAGACGAGCCCTTTAGCGTGGACGGTGACAGGTCGTAGTGTTGAGCTCTGAATGTGTTGCTCCTTGGCTGACTCTGCCACGTCTCTGCCTTGCTGTGAAAAGTTACCTGAGTACCTGTAAGGCTGTTTCAAAAACCTGTCCGTCTTCATTTTTCCCTCCAGCTCCTCCAACTCCTCCTCATTCTCCTCCACAACTACCTCCTCTCTTTGCCTCCCAGCTCTACCTGAGCAGCTCAGGGAGGGCCACCTGTCAAGCTCGTGCCGTGCCCTGCCCGGCCTGGGGCTGTTCTCCATTGGCACCATGCTAATTATCTCTCCTCCCGGCTGGCAATTCTCAACCAGGTTGTGGGCGACCTGGCCCGTTCCCAGCTCCGACACCGCCGCATATTCCTGTGCTTTGTTCAGGATTACAGAGATGTGGTAAACAGTTTTCCCCTGTTGGCCAATAGCTGTACTCCTTGATGTCACATCCACGGTCCCACTGCTAAGGAAGAGCATGGCACTTCACTCAAAACTGATTCACTCACACATCCTCATTCACAAGCGTGTCGTACTAGCCAGTGCTCACATTTTGAGCTGCTGAGATTCAGCTCATGAAGTCCTTCATTTGAAGACCAAATTCCTGTGCCGGGCATAATCCTTCACCTTTGACATGGCAAAAAAAAACTTCAAAGTTAGAGCAAAGCCTCGTTGCCACCTGCATCCTCTGGCTCCTTTACTCACTCAGGCATTTAGATGGTAGCTGCTCTCTCCCCACACATTGTTCTACTTGTCTTGCACAGGCAGATGAACAAAAGAAAAACTGGTTATCCCACCGCTTGTTTTGCAACAAAGTCAAATCTGTGATAGTTGCAACTCAAGGAAAATGAATCACCCTTCCTCTTTGGCAAGTTACGAACTGAGAGCAATCCTTGTTGTTGGCGGTGCAGACAAACCCCTTAATCTCTGAGCTCTTGCCATGCAGAGCATGAGGGAGTGTGTCTCTGTTTGAACTTTCAGCTGCCTTCCAACCCCCGGGACACATGGAAAACAAGGAACGGATCCCACAGGCTTTAAACACGCCCTCCTGATTTCTCCATGGCTGCTAGTGGCCCCCGGAGACACACACACAGACAAAAGTGAACACGAGATTGAGAGAAGACTGAGCTGATTACACGCCGATGTTATCAACAAAGACTACCTGTCATGAATGGACACTGTGTGTCTTCTCAAAACACAGAGAAGGGGGGAAGAAGAATAGAGCTAACCAAGTTCTTTGGTAATTTATCCACATTTTAGAGACAGCCACGTCGTACTAAAATAAAAGGGTCTAGTATAGCTGCACTACTTGTACAGAGTTTGGTCATATCTTTGAGAGGGAAAAACTTACACAACCTGCCTCTCACTACAGGGCCTAAAAAAACAAAACTGCAAACCTAACCTGTGTTCGTAACATGAAGTATCCACACTGCTACACACCACGCTTCCAGTGGCTCCCACTACACAGCCCACATACAGTGGGAGAGCTCAAGTTTAATGGACCAAACAGCCAGCACAATTGTCCGTCTTTTCCATTTCCTCTTTTTCCACTGGTGTTGAGCTCCACGACGCTTTGGTGAACAGAAATGGGGACATCAAATACGGGGCCGTGGACGATATAAAGAGCTTCATCTGAATCAAGCCAGATTTCACCTGCTCGACTGTGCAGCACTCTAGTTACAGCGAGGTTTGGGGCTGGAACACTGCCCCTTTGTGGTCAGAGAGAGAAAAATGTAGGACACAGAAAACTAGAAAATGTTCGCCTGAGGTTACATTGATATCAATTTAGTTAAAACTGGCCTCGACAACAGAACTACCACCCTCTAAAATTGGATTTAATATTGAAACGTCTCATTAGAGCATTTGCTATATTAAATATAACACAGGTGCATGATCATTGAGCAAGTATTGCTTATGAGGGAGTAAACCTAGAACGAAATGACTGCCAATTGCGTCACTGTGGGAAATCATGACTGCGTCACTGTGGGAAATCCAGTCCAACTATGAAGCAGGAAGCTGCAGTCCAAGTGTCACAGCAGCACTTGATTTAAAAACTTATTTCTGTCATTAAAAAAAACTCTTAAAGCCCTTGAATGGCAGAAAAACACATTTAAAAATGACATTACTTTAAGCTCATCTGCATCAAGGCCTTTGCCATTTCATACTATTTACAGTACATGCGTGTACTAATATTTCAACAAGTGTTTCTTGTTGCATTTCTTTCCCTTTGTGTTCTTATCAGCAGACTGAGTGGCACTAGAATGAAAACAATTGCAACTATTTAAGGTATTGTTCCAGGGCACCCAGTGCCACATACTGTATACACACACACACACACACACACACACACACACACACACACACACACA
>NW_022280062.1:760743-769861 GCF_004355925.1 Anarrhichthys ocellatus | reverse complement strand
ACACACACACACACACACACACACACACACACACACACACACACACATTGACATTTCTTATGAGAGAGTATTAAGTAATACCAGTAAAATGTCAAGACGTCTTGACAGTGAAGTTAGGTCCCATGTTAAGCAGTCACAGCTCACTGTGGCAGCCTTTACCTGAGTCTTTGAAGCAGGGGTTTGGAATGATATGAGGCTCATCGTCAAGCAAACAGTCCTTTTCGCTCAACTGGACCTGGTGGTGTCGTGTTCGTCTACGACCCCCGAAGCACAGCAACATATTTTACATCAAAAGGAGCTTCTCTATGACTCAAAACGAAGACATCCTGGTGCCTGAAATATCCTGTGTCAGTTAGAATCGTTGGTCATCCTTTATTCCCCCTCTCCTCCTCATGCCTTTTTTCTTTTGCTTCCATCAGGCATTGCTGTGAAAATCTCCTTACAGCTCAATTCTCAGCTCCTGCATGTTCCAGGCCCTCTGTCGCTTTTGTCCAGCACAAAAAAAAAAAAAAAGTCTTCTTTTGTCAGCTGCATCATGTTGTGGCCATGCAGACCCGATAATGTGGTTACCAGCAGAAGCCCGACCGCTTACCGGACAGTCTCAGGAAGTGGCCCAGAGAGCCCATGTGTCATGGCTCTCTTGGAGTCGGTTCCTACTGGTAATTCTTAATGCAGGTGTTGGCTAACAACGTCCTACATGAGAAACACTGATAGGATTAAAGTTAATCGGCTATCCTGTCGTCTATAGGTCCAGAGGAAACCCGGGCTGTGGTAAATCACGAGATTTCAAAGTACTGACACAGAAACAGAGCTTCTCTTGTGCGCCCCTCTCGCCTCCTCTGTCCCACAGCTCAATGTTTCTCCTTCTTGAAACCGTATCTTGATGGCAGCTGGGAGGGTTTTTCAGAAAAACTGGATTAGCTTGTTTTGAGGTTCCTGAATTACCCTCCGCCTCCGTGTCAGTGTGTACACATTAGTCTCGCTGTGAGCAGATGTACTGCGTGTGTGTCGGACATTTATCTATTCATCTGTGTGTGTTTGTGTCACTGTTACAAACATGAGTGTACTGTTGTTGTTTTGACAACATGACTCCGATCTGACTTTGTCCTTTCCTTTCCTGAAGCTACATTCAAAATCCTTACCAACACAAAAGCGTCACCTCTATCAGCAAAGCTGTCGCTGTCGGTAAATGTCATAAACAGAAAGATACAAAGATGTTTTTTGTTGAATATCCCAAACGCCCTTTTCCACTTTCTACTGGCATTTTACAAATACATTACATTGTTATTGTACATTTTTTTATAAAGTAAATCTGAAAACAACAGGGGCCATTTTCTTTTCTTTTTTAATCTAATGGGAAAAAACACAAAAGTTTTATTCAGAACAGGTATCCTCATAGAAAAACACCTCTTCTTCTTAATTGAATTCAATAAGGGCTTATGTTAATCAATAGTATTTGCATTTTCAGTCGCGATAATCACATCACTCAGGTAATGCATACTGATTTGAAGATTGCATTTTAAAATATTTTCAAAAACAAAACTCGAGGGATTTAAATTGTAATTCCTGTTAATTTTGAAGATTTCTTCTCAAGTTGCTGGCTTGTCATTTATTATTTTTATACAAAAAAAAACAACAATGAACTAAATATATATCCATGTATTTATTTGTTACATTTAGATTTACAAAGTTAGGAGTGCCCCGTTAAAGTCGAGCCTGGTGTTGCCTCACACGTAGAGGAATGATCCCGGTCTCTTCCACACAGTGAGGAATACAACCTCTTAATCAAACAATAATACTGGATCAGTACTCGCTATCGGTCGACACCCAAAGCCCAGATGTTGTCGTCTGGACTGAAAATTTGATTTAAACTCTGAGCTAACTTTAACTTTTGAAATTAGACGACCTCACTCGGATGTCTCCACGCTGCAGTCTCCGACCACCGTAAGCCTGGAGATAGCGAGGAGAGGTTTTCACAGTATCATCAATTACCTTCAGGGCTGAGGCAATTTCAGAGGCCTGTGATGCCTTCTGAATACCTGTTAGCAGGAAGCTCAGGACAGATACGTTCCAACAGCAGACGTGACAGACGGGCAGCTCTGGCTTGTTTATGTACGGACACAGAAGCCGTGCTGGTGTTGTCTAGCATATTGCGTGATGCATCCAAGCCACGAGTAAAGCTTACTAACCCCTCGTCAGCATTGGAGCGTGAGTCAGCGTGAGGAAGACGGCTGTGCACATATGTGCACTCGTTCAAGGAGACAGTTCGCTTCATCTGGCAAACGGGGCAACAGGAACAGTCGACGAAGGCGGCGACCTGATTTAGGATGATGAGCATAAGGGCTGGTAGGTGGTTGTAGTCCTACGCTGCATACTTTCTTTTTTTGTCAATAAGGTGTTGGTGATCTCATTCACACATACTCAACAGCAGCACGACTCACACCTGACAAGCCTCCAGCATCCGTATGCGTTACTTTCTGAAAGCACAAACATACGTGTCATCCGCGGTATTCGGAGGTGTTCGGTGAGAGCTCTGCATGACAAATCGTTGCCAAAGCTCGCGGGAAGTGACTCACAAGGTTTAGTGAGAACTTTTCTTTTTTTTTCCAGGTATTGATGTCATGACTTTAAATATAGCCAAATGTGAGCATGTGAATGCATCGCACAAGGTGTGAATTATTCAGTTATCAGAAAGCGTCCTTGATTAGAGAGACATCCGACCTGAGAGACAGCGATGGGCACAGAGCAAACACATGCGCTCTGGATTTCTAATCAGCCCTGTACGCCATTCTGCCCGAGGCTTCAATCACACCAAATGACTCCCGATACCATCGTCTGGATTATAAATTCTAGCTGGTTGCCAGCAAAGAAATGCAAGTAGCTGTGCTCCATTCGGGCAAAAGACGGGATAATGTTGAGACATTAGTTTGAATGTATACAGGGAAGAAGAAAATAACAATTGTCAGAACATTTATTTAAATACTATGTAGACATTGATCGGGGCTGTATGACCCAACATTAATATTATGTTAGTTTTAGAAAAAAAACTACAACCGGAGCTCCCTGTGTTTATGTTTCCTAGGGGGGGTTTAACCAAACATACCAGGATGAGAGAAATTAGGTTGGTCCATGACTCCATGATGTCCCCATTAGTCTTTTTGTTTTTATGCAATTTATGGTCCTTACCTCCCTAATTATTTCTCTGCTTGCAGATTTTCAGATACAGTGAAACAGTAATGTTTAGCTACATTGCTAATAAGTGACCGTTCAGCACAGAGACTTAAGAAGACGATACACATATAGATTGTAGTGTGTGTCCAAAATCGCTCTCCATTTACGATACAGTGCACTAGTTGTGTTGTGTAACAATAATTACATTTTTAAGCAAAAGTGACAAATATTCTCTGGCTCCACCTCATTTATTTTGACTATAATCTGCTTCCTTTCTTTCTGTGATAATAAACTGAAGTGCAGGACAGTTGGTAGAAGAAATCAAGCAATGATGACTTCACCGGGGCCTTCAGGGAATTTATCTTTTTCACAGTTATCTGCCATTTCATAGACTAAATGATTCATCTGTAAAATAATTGACAGACAAATCAATAGCGAAAATAGTCATTTCTAATTATAGTGCAGGTGCTATTGTTATTACATACTTTTACGTTTCATAACCCATGTATTCTCCGACTGATCAAGCCGCTGTGTGGCACATAACTAAGATTGAAAAGCTGTCATTACATCTTTAAGGGGAAAGAAAAAAGAAGGAGGAGGGGGGCGGGATAAATTATCACGGTTAATTAGAAGTGTGGGCAGTCACAAGGGAGTTCCTCTGGAGCACTGATGCTTTCCTGGGTGTGACTATTCAGCCCTCTGTGGCACAAATTAACACTTGACGTGACTCCTCGAAAAATCACAAACAGATCAGTTAAACTGTAAATTCCCTTGAAAGATCTGCTTCACATAGTTTAGAAAAAGAATCACACACAGGAATGCATGTTAAAGCCGCACACTGAAATCAAGCCTTTCGCCCCCAAAATAATGTTTCACATTAGTATCTTCAAATGGCACAGTGAGAATCGCTTAGAGACATAATGTAAACAAACTGCAGTCTTGGTGTGACGTAAGCCAATCTGTCCATCTCTGCATGCAGGAACACACACACACACACACACACACACACAGAAAATACGTGCAGCACTAGAGATTACACAATAACCTGCCAATTTAAAAAAGAAAGACATCCACTCTCCCCCTTTCTGCATCGCCACTGAATTAATATCTGCAAATGAATAAGTCAGGAGCACCGTGCACGGAGACTGAAGGGCTACAGACAGCAAGGAAAGTTTATGATAATTACGCTTGCAGTAGTGGTATTGAGCGTGGGTGTAGAGCTTTTTAAAATTCAGCTGCACTAGCGACGAGCATACGTCACCATTGCTCCACTGCAGAGAAAATGATAGGTTCGAGGACGTCTGTGGGAGGTGGTGAAAAAAAAAATTCCAGACGCTTCCGTCTCTAAAAATTCAGGTTTTGAGAGAGAGAGAGAGCGAGAGAGAGAGAGAAAGAGAGAGAGAGAGAGAAAAAGAAAGAGCCTGTGCGTTTGTGTGGTGTGCGAGAGAGAAGCGGAGAATGTATAAGATTGAATGGGAGAGAGACTGTGACAGAGTGTGTATTCATTGCATAACCTGAGCTGTAAAAGCAACATTGATGCTCACTGCTAATTATCCTCTTTCCACTGACAGAACACACTAAACATGAAGTGCCAAGGATCAGTGTTTGTTTGCTGTGTGTGTGTGTGTGTGTGTGTGTGTGTGTGTGCACGTATGTGTGCGTTTGCACCTGCAAATGTACTGAACATGCATGGGTGGATGAATAGGCGGTAGTCTTGACTTCATGACTATTTGCTTCTTGCAACCATCACTACCAGCCCGCAGCCAATATGTTACTACTCGTTTGAAGTGTCAGATGAAGAAATTCGAGGTGCAGAAAACAGTGGGTGAGGTTTGCAGACTTGGCCGGAGAGAATGGAACAACTTAACACAGAAAAAGAGAAGAAGAAAAAAAAAAGGTCAGTGTGGTTGAGGGGAAACACGGAGGCACATAGCGGTTTGTAGGAGATGACAAAATGACCAGTGAGAGAACGTAGGAGGAAGCTGCAGAGAGATGCAACGTTTCTACTGGCAGGTTTGTGTGGGCTGGTGGCTCCCAGTCCTCCTCCGCCTCTACACATTAGTTTGCAAACCCCCGCTCGCTTCTGGTGTCGTCTTTTTCAAACTCGCCTTGTAAAACTCGCTTTTATGCAATAGCTTCTGATGCATTCTGTAATCTCTATTATAATGTAGGAGTAGTAATATCGCTGTTAGTTTAGAGACGATCATCGGGGAGCAGGGATGAGATATGCTCGATTTTAGTGAATCAATTCACTGGAAGCCATGACTAATGATGGCTATAATGTGCAGTAATGTGTTGGCATATCCGTGAAGCACCAGAATACTAAGGGAGGTTGAGATGGAGGCCATTTTAAAGTGAAAGAAATCCCTTCGACCAGGCTTCACCATCATTTTAGGAAGAGAGCTTTCGAGTATTGAAAGGTCACGTTGCAGCTTCTCACACGTCACTCGCGCTTGCTCATCAATATCCATACCCTTCAAACGATCATGCTACATGGATCATCATCTTTCTCCAATATCCTTTTTGCAACAGCTACGTGTCACTTGTCGTGCACCACCTGGCCTTCTGCTGCATTCTTGTATCTCGCCACCATCCTGTTACAATACTGCAGTTGTTCAGATAAATGGAACTGCCAATCACAACGTTACTCAGCCACAAACCGACGTCATCCTGCTATGACACCGTAAAGTCACGTTAACTATTAAACCAACTTTGCTTTAATTCAGATTTTCATATACCCTTGCTATTCTTCATAAGATGCTGAGATTCTAATCATAACATGAGACAATATCATTGGTTCTTTCTGTGATTTTCATGCAAAAACCACAATCCTGCTGCGTATCTTTCTATTGCATGTCTCTAGAAGAAGCAGAACATCTACAGCATATAACACACTTCTGTTCGGTCTCCTCCTTTTTCGCTCCTTTCAAGGCTTTTCTTTCCGTGCCGTTGCAAAAAAGAGGGCCAAGAATAGAGACACATTTGGGCACAAGCTCCCATGTAATTTCCCACGCCTTTTGTCTCCGTTCCTGTGCCGCCCTTGCACGCTGAGACAATAAGCAGGGAGCTTCGTTATGAAGCTGACAACACCGTTTTACAAAGAAGAAGTCAGGAGGAAGACCGGTGTTCCTACTGATGCCCCCCCACCCGCGCTAATAACACACAAACCTATGGAGCAGCTGCTGACTGATCTAACACAGGAGTCTTTATTGGTTTCTATCAAGCTGCTACAGTCCATGAAGCTCAGGTTTACAAAATAAAAGAGCCAGTGTCTCTCTGTTGAGGCCATTTGCGTACTGCAAACAGTTATGTAATGAGTTTGCAGATACAGATAACGGCACCGGGGTGGGATTAATTGCTGTGTTCATTTAACCAGCATATCTGTGACTGATGAAAATCTCAAACGCTCGGCCTGTGAAATAGCTCTGGGAGATTTAGTTCCACAGGTGACTGACAATTAACAATTAAGCCACGCTCCGCCAGTTCAAGTTAAATGGAGCTCGGTGTGATGGCCGCCGTGGTAACTTGGGAGATTGATGGGCACAAAATGGAAGAAGTAAACATACAAAAATCTATTAACTTATAATATCTCAATATCAAAAAACACCAAATTGATTTTTATTTCGCCTCCCTGTGGCTCGCACAGACCTGAAATCTTACCGAGGCTTCCAAAAGTGGGACTTCAGCGTGAAATTGAATAACGTTGAAATCATTTATACTCCACGTTGTGAACCTCCATCAAAAAATGTCCGACAGCCAGACACGGCGGCTCAGTCCCAGCTCAGTTGCTGACCCCCGCACCGTCTGAATGACAGACGCCGAAGGCCGGAGAGGCCGCCGCGAAAACATCTTTATCCTAATTGGTGAAGTTTCATGACGGCTCAATTTGTCAAAGTCAATATGGAGCAGTTACATTAACACAATGACGCACCGTCCTGTCCTGGAGGAGGAAACCTTTTATTGTTTCAGTCCGGTAAGATGTAGGCAGGAACAAGCAGGTCGAGGTGAACCAGAAAAGCTGAATGTGATTGAATTAGACGTGGGGACGCTGAGTGATGGTGTCCGACCAGCATTTCCTGCAATTTGGCTTTCGAGAAATGAGGTCCGCCTGAGGCCTTTTTGTTAAAATGTCAACTAAGTCTGAAAATGGCAGCAACGAGATGGACTAGCTGGGATATTAAGAAACAAAAAAACAACAGCAGCTTAACATGCTCACAAACGTCTATAATATAGAAACATGAGCTTGTTTTAGTCTCTTTTTTTTGGCATCTTTAACGTTAAATGTGAGGATATCAAAAGTGCTGATCAGAAGATTCGATTCTCCGCAGGGCACCACAGCGTGCTGAGTCCACAGTTTCTGTGACTCCATCCGATACTTTACTGCAGAGTCTTTGTCAGGTTTTGACACTGACAAGTGAAAGGTTTAGAAACATTACAAAGAACTATTGGCCATCAAATCCTCCCTAAAAAAATAAAACAGCGCCTTCATAATCACTCAAATCATAAAAATGAAAGGTAGACAAAACTGTATTAAGCAATTTTGTAGGATTGATAAAACACAGGGGGGGGGGCAAAAAGCCTGTTTGAGATATCACGTGAAGAGATAAGTGCTGCGTATTCAACCTGCAGGGGCAACAGGGAAAAAATAAAAACGTGCTTTGAAATCATATTAACTGATATTCATCGAAACACCACGAGAAATCAACTCGACTTGCTCAGACTAGCATCCAGCCTGGAGATCGAATTCTTCCAGAAGCTGACAAGCCATCTTTATTAGACGAGGGGGAGTTCTCGCTTTGGGAAGTGTCAGAATCGAGTCGGTTTAATGGAGGCACATATCTGTACCAAAGAGACATATATCTAATAACTCCTGCAGCTCTGTGGAGAGTGTCCGAGCGGGCAGCTGCCACACCGGCACAGTGAAGAACTTTAAGCAAACATCCATGATGCGGCCGTCATGTCTGCACTTTATGTGATGAAATGTCCAATTTCTGATATTTCTAATTTTAGTAAGCGTATGCACATTTCCACCTGAAACCAATCACTGGCAGCGAGGAAAATTACATTTGAATTGCCATTAACGGGCATTTAAATGAGCATGAGCGAAATATGCTGCACTTGAGATGCTGATGTGCCCCGGGTTTATATATTTCATCTACCAGAGGACTCTTGAATGCACTTAATAGAAAGTATCTTCAATGCAGAGCATGCACAGGCTGCATTATTATTCAGCATGGCTGCCTCGTTGAGATTTGAAGTGTCATAACCTCCTACACCTTCAATCCATGCAAACTTTTCAGCAATTGATTTTCCCCCCATGCCACTGAGGTTGATTGTGTTTGAATATGATGCACACAAGCACACACACACACACGCACTCTCTCCACAGGCATCCCATATCTTCCCCTGTGTAATCCAAAGTGAAGTCTGCAGCCTAATCAGCTGAGGATTTTGGTTCGGGAGACTGTGAAACACAAACCGTAGCAGCAGAAATGACGTGAAATGAACGTGATCACCTCCAGATTCTCCTCCTCCTCCTCCTCCTCCTCCTCCGTCTCTTCATCTTTAACTCGATCATAATCCGCCCACAGCCCTCTGCCTCCCCCCCTTGCACTTGCTGAACAATGCATCAGCAGCCTCCCCAGGAGAAGGGAGACCTGCTCTTTAACTAGACCGCCGCCAAGATGCCCCGGCTCCATCTGCTCCCACACCTTCTGGGAAGATGCGCTTCTATAATGCGATTCTCCGTTACGTAACCCGCTGATGAATAACCGCAGACTCTCCAAGATTTATGAAATCCAGGGGAAGCCCCCCCACCCCCACCCCAACACTGCCTGATCTACAATACTAGGAGATGCCAGTTCTGCTATTTTTTTACTCCGGCATCTCCATAGGTACTGTGGTTTCTCAGGTCACATGGCTGCCCCCCCCCCCCCCCCCCCCCCCC
>NW_022280062.1:696587-760643 GCF_004355925.1 Anarrhichthys ocellatus | reverse complement strand
GTAAAAGCTGGCGTAGGTTGCTGTTATTTCTGACAGATCGTCTGGATTGAGTCGGAACCAATTGCATGGCCGCCGCCGCTGCTGCTGCTGCTGCTGCTGCTGCTGCTGCTGCTGCTGCTGCTGCATGCCAATGAGATCAGCACAGCAGCAGTGTCAGTTTTACGCCTCATCACAGTGACAGCTGCAGGATGGTCGGCATTATGTCGACATCAGACTCCCTTTGCCATGTCTATCTAGTGAAGAAACAGGACTGGTGCATTCAGATAGGGCTGACAAAGAACTCTATGAATACCAAAAAGGCTAGATGGCAGAGACAGCGTCTCAGTAGACGTCTTGTGATAATGTACACCAAAAGTCATCCTTTAGTGTATCTGGCTGGACAAGAAACATATCCAGTATCTCAGCTATTCGCTGTCCGAATGCCAGATAAGTCCTGCACTCAATAAGTGTGTGGCTTGTCAAGCAGGAAACTGAATTTGACACACAGTACAATGATGTTCTGTTGTGTTTTAGGGCAGTGGTTGCCAACCTTTTTGGCAAATGGCCCCTTAAGAGACGCAGTGGTTTACTATTAGAGGTCTGGGAGCCCATCCAAAAAAAAAAGCTAATGCTGGTAGAAAAATCTGATCCTCAGGATGGGAACCACAGTTTTAGGGCATGACTTCTTGAGTAAAGAAACTTAAACTCATCAGTTAAATAATCTCCAATTTCTAAATAGGTATGTCTTTTTGTTAACTCCCAGTTCAAGGCGCGGTCAAAATAAAAAGCATGCAGTTTTGGGCTTTTTAGGAAATGAATCATGCAACAGGAAATAAAAATAATGAAAACTGAACGGGCTCCAATGAATTTATTATAAACAAAAGACAAGGTTTTCCAAAGGACTGTGTAATGAACACATCCCTGTTGTTTGATGTTATGCATCTGTATTGGTACTAGGTGCCATTAAACAGGATCAAACAGATGATTAATGTCCCTGAAAGCTACAAATAAATGAAACTGCCCAAGTTTAAAGTTGTTTCTAAACAACTACTGCAAGAGAAGGAGAAGAGCGACACCACCTTCCCATTAGACGACGCTTATTGCATTATCATCACGCCACAACCTGAACATATTCGAGTGACATCACTGCTCTGCTTTAATCGCGTACCGACGTCGAGTTATAATCTCTCACCTAATGAGAGCTGTGGAAATTAGCCTGCTGTCACGATGACTGACTGTTTTAAGGAACGCCATGTTGAGAGGTGATCAGATAAAAAATAGAAATTGATTTTGCTGTAATGCATAAATTAAAGGTGATCCTGTGGGCTCGGCGCTCCCAAGCAGGCGGATATGAATAAGCTCCTTATTGGACTTGCTGGAGACGGAGAGTCTGTCAGTAATGGAAATGTTCTTTCACAGTCCACCGCGGTTTGCGAATAAAAGTTATTCGATTCAAGGATTTTATGGGCGCCAGGTACAAAACTACATTACTGTGATGATTTAAATGAACACCCAGCAGTTTAAGTGTGCAAAAAGAAGCAAATATTTAGGAGAAACAAGTGACTCGAGTGAATATACTACAAGTGTCAAGTCTCAGCGGTGATTTCCCGCTCCTCAAAAACGGCAAATTAACTTCCCGTGTAAACCGTGTAAGGAGGTAAATGCATGTTTGCCTGCGAAATACTTGACAGATAAGTAGCTGCTCTCTGGGATTCAGTCTGATTTGCGCTGGCTTTCACTTTGGTAGACTTTGCTTTTTGAAAGCACACACTGGAAAAGTCATGACACATGCACATTCGGTAGGAAACAAACACCGCGGAGAACGCATAACTTACACCGAGGCCGTACTTGCCAGGATCCTGCAGGGTGCGCCGACCGCGAATAAACTCTCTCGACTATTCTAAAGCTCATTCTAATAATACAGATATGTGGGAGCGGGACTGCTAATTATCCTCTTCACATGTAAATAGCTGCCCGTTCTGCTGTAATCCTGCACGCGTCTCCATCTATCTGCTAATGGTCCAGCAATGACTCATTCTGCAACAGATCTAAGGCCCAGAGGAACTTGTATCCATCAATCGTGGTATTAAAGCTTACTCACTCACGAGTAATGTCACACGGCACCTTGATGTATTTCAGCATTATGAAGACAGAAATTGCTACTTATTTTACAGCTTGTGAACGGAGGAAACCATCACATCTCTCAAAGCTGATATGGCTAATTTAAAGACCATCAGAGGTGCAACTTGATCGCCGTCCTCTGCCATCGTGACTCTGTGTGTGCCATCGAATATACAGCTCTAAGCAAAGTCACACTGCAGCCCTTTAAAGCTCAGACTTCTCTTGAGATTATAAACTTGCCTTTCCAGATTAATGTGACAGAAATGACTCCACCGCAGAGAAAAAAAAAAGCTTGGAATGTGAGGGGAAAAGGGACGTCTGCAATTAAATATACCGGTACAGGTCACTTGGGGAAAGTGCCTTGACCGTCCTTGTCCGCTCAACCGAAGCCACAAAATAAATGAGAAATACAGTCAGTCAAGTGATAAGGACGGAGTATAATCATGGCACACTGGCCTTTTCCAGATACTCCAAATAGACTTCCAGATCGGCAGATAATAACCAAAACATAACAGCATCTGTGCACAGCCCCTGGAGAAGGGACAGCTGCAGACAGTAAACAAATAGCTTATCTGACTTTAGCCAACAACCGAGCGCTGCTTTGACACAATAAACGGAGGAGATTAATTTAAATCCTAACATACGCTCTGCCCACGTACTGCGCAGAGACGGGCACAACACAAACAGACACCCTCCCGCTTCTGCATCCCCGGCGCTTGTAATGCCATTTGTTGCCGCGGCTGCTGCTGCTGCTGCTGCTGCTGCTGCTGCTGTCCCACTTCAATTTGACGTGGCAAACCTACTTTGCACCTCCGTCAGCTGAACACGTATAAACAAAGAGTTTCACATCAGAGGTCAAAAAGAAAAACTCTCTCGGCGTGTATGCGGTGGCAGAGCGTCACCACAGGGGGTCGCTGTTGCTGTAGGACAATACTCAATATATTTAGGGAGTAAATCGTAAAATCATCTGGAGCTAGAGCAGATTTTTACTACTTTACGAGGAAACGTAGAGAATCTCAAAGAGGAACAGATAGTACAGACACAGTCTACATGCATGTTTGCAGCGTAACCATTTGTCATATTTTCTAAAATCCTGTTAAACAGATATCTTAGATATATTTTATGTGTAGACATTTAATCTTACAGTATACAAAAAACATGGATCTTGAATGTTAGCCACAGCAACACAGGAGTAAAAATCTGCCAGCTTGTGCTCACTGTGAGCACCAGCAGCATGCACGGAGAGGCTGGAAGACGGATATTACATAAGAAGCTCATCAGTGGGGTAGTGGCCCACGCACTCCGCATCCTCAGTGGGATCTCTCGCTGTTGATCGGCCTCTCACTCAAAGTAAGAACAAAATGGCTGAGGTGACTGGCTGGGGGGGAAGAATGCAGCAGACAGGCTGCAAATTGATGTGAATAATTAGCCATTAAAGAGATGCTATACTCGGTGCAAAAGAACCGGGCGCCTATATGATTCAGAGGAAAAGGCAGCGTTAGAAATGATCAAATGCTTCAGGGAAGGGAATGCTAATTAGCCCATTAATGCATAACAAGCATTATTTATGCGTCGCAATATGGAGATTGCTCTTGTTTCCTAATGTTGATCCACTTCCTTTTGTGAGCAGAGAGCAGAGTGTGGTCAGTGGGGTCTTCACCGTGGTTAGAGTGCGTACTAATGTAAAAACCACACAATCCTTGACCTTTAATACCAGGCTGCGGGGCTTTTTTCTATGCAGCAGTTTTTATAGGAGTTTGAGCTCATTGCACCTACTGAGTGTCAACGAGAGAAGTGAACTGGACTGTATTAGCATGGAGACATTATTTCAGTAATTTCAGCAGTTAATTGATGATTAAGTCATTATTTGAGTCATTTTTTCAAGCAAAGATGCCAAACATTCACTGCTTGACAGCTTCTGAAATGTGATGCTTTGATGCTTTTCTTTGTCGTATCTGAATACTTGAGGGTTTTGGAGCAATTTCAACACTTCACCTTGGTCTACTGGTAATTTATTTCTGTCATTTTATAGGCAAAAACCATTAACAGAGAAAATATTGGGCGGATTAATCGATCGTGAGAATAATCGGTAGTGGCAGCCCTACAATAAACATCAGGGAATCTTCAATATTTTGACTGTTGGTCTGACATAAAAGCAAGTTTAAGAGGTTACTTTGGTATTTTTTTAGTTTTATTAGACAAACGATTAATCAGGATATGAAAGGCAGATAAATGGTTAGTCCAAAATACAAAAATCTAATTATTTGGCATTTTGGCAACTATGAAAATAGTTGCAGACACCTTTTCTGTTGGCCCAGTCATGAACTAATCCTTTCAGCACTACCTGTACGGTAGCTACAACACGTGGCGCGAGGCCTTCAAGTTCGATCCGCAAAAGACGGCCATCTAAACAGCAGCCGGAGGAAGGACGGATCGATTGTGACGTTTTCACAAACCGCTGTCGGCCTCCAGCAGCGGCGTGCCACAGAGGCAGAGGTTCCCAACGCTCCCAACACGTCACGCTGTCGTCACCCACCTCATCCCCCAGCAGAGAGATGATGGTCAACACCGCCGCCAAGCAGGCGGCATCAAGCCCCCGTGTGCTGCAGGCTGTGTGCCAATCGCCTGCCTCCGCTCTCACCGGCCCACAAACCCGCGTTGACTCCACGCCCACTTGCCACTCTGCTGCACAGGCAACCAGTTGCCGTGGCAACCCCAAAAAGCCCCCGCGCCTGTTTAAGTGTCAAGACAAATTTCACATTTTATACTTGCACACACGGTTCAGTTTTCATTCATGAATCCATTTCCACATCTGCCCGTCTCTCTTTCTGCAAGCAAAGCTCGAGCTCAGATTTGAACTCTGACCCTCTCCAAACATAATTGCAATGCGGCGTCGAAAAAATGAGGCAAACAGACACTCAAGACACTGTTCTCCATCAATGCCTGTGTCTTACAGAACTAATAAAACTGCCGCAGCTTCACAAAGTAGGCCATGATGAGCAGAGAATAACCGGATAGAGATCATCTTCAAATAGCTACGACAGATCAGCGTAATTTGAATCCCAATTACCGTGTAATGTTTCCACCACAGCAATGTAGAAATGAAGCTGGGATGAAACACAGCCAAAGCCGTAATACAAATAAAGGATCAAATAATAAACAACTAAACAAACATTATACCAGAGTCTCAGTTACATAACAGGAGCAACTTACCTGTTAAGTAACAGTGATGAATACAGTGAAATCAAGAGCCCATGCTGGCTTTTAACACTTTTGCACAAACCTACAGGTTTGATAAGTGAGGCTACATGATCCAAAGTCACAGCGCTGCTTGTATTTTATTAGATATGACCTGCAGACATATCAATTCTGAAATGAGCTGCATTATCTTTATTCAATTTCTAGTATTTCATGAAACATATTAATATCCAGTCCAGAGTGTTTTTTCATCATTGACTCCACGCCTTTGACTGATGCACAGCCATCCGACTAACCGACACCATTTCCTGTCTCTATCAGAAAATAACACGAGTTAGGAAATTGGAAAAATGTCTATCTGCTGTCTGTGTTTGTGCCAGAGAGAAGAAGAGAGAGAAAAAAAAAAACACCCAGAAAGAAAGAGACAGAATAACAAGTAACATTCAGTTCAACTCAGCTGCTGTTGCATTCATCAATGCCAACGCTCTGTCAAGGGGGGCGTGACACACACAAGGCAAACTCACTATGAAGCACACACACACACACACACGCGCGCGCACACACACACACACACACACACGGCTGGAGGCCGACGCTGTGCTCATCAGTGTCACTGTCGCCGAGCCCCTCACTGCACAAATCACAGCAGGGGTGCATGCGATGGAAGGAAGAGGATGCTTACATAAAGACGAACGTGGAAAGAAAGGACTTGCGGGATGCAAACAAACAACCCCTGGCATGAACACAGACAAAAAATATACAGCACTATAAGATCAGTAAAAAAAAGATGCTTCCAAATGATTGCCAAACTGGAGATAAGCACACAGAATCAGCATCAATGGAAGTCTCGCAATCAGCATCAATGGAAGTCTGGCAATCAACCTTTTTCCAAAAGTGGGAGTCTCACACGCAAACACTGCAAAATGGTGGCGCAACTAAAACTATAAGCTGAAGAACTGCACATCCACAGCCTCACAGACAAACAAGCTCCATTATCAAGACTGGCTCAGTGTTTCCATGGGTGTTGCATCTCTTAATTCCTCATTTCTAGTCTACATTCAACAGAGCGCTGCTGTCATGCTCTGTACAGCCGCCCACGTTCACCCTCGCAGAGTGTGAGAGAAAGGAAAGAGAGAGAGAGGGGGGAGAGAGAGAGAGAGAGAGAGAGAGTGGGAGGGAGGTAGAAGAGAAAACCTTGCTTTCACAGTGAGAGACCAGCGATACATTATGGAAGGACAAACCATATTGCTCCATGCTGTTTTGTTCTTACAAACCACTACATGACCAAACAATAGGCGCGCATATTGTACAAATCCAAGGCGGAATGCCAGGCCTTGATTACTATAGTCCCGGTTGCACGGCTGAATAGAGCCGAAAGGAAGCGCAATCTAAATCTACGCGCCAAAGAGCTGTGTTTATGTTCTCAATATAACGGGGACATGTTTACCCTCCCTAAACTTCAGCAATTTCCTGACAAATTAATTGTTAATGAAAAAAAAAATCCTTTTATTTGAGACGCCAATTCCGTAGATTTTCGGGTATGCTGTTTATCCCTCAGGTCTTCTATGCTTCTATGTTTCTCTAACACACCAATAAGAATACAAGACACTTCTACTTTTCTGTCTATACAAGACTCAAATCCTGAATACTGCGGCGTAATTATGAAAGCTGTGTTTCTGAAACACAGCTTTCATAATTAGGCCGCAGAAAGAAAAAAAAAGAAAACAGTCATGTTACGTAAGACCAACAAATTTCCATCCGAAAACCTGTAAGATGTTAAAATGGCAGAGGTGGAGGACTGCAGCTGCCATTCTACACCACTGGGGTCATGTCCTCTCTGTCCTCTATGGGTTCGGGGGTGTTTGCAACATGAGAGAAGCATTTTATAAGCTGATTACTACTTTTTGAAGAAATATGTTTGCATTTAACTACTTATTGACCGACAGAATAATAAATAAATAAGGGCTAAGTGTGGAGAGAGCTTTAAAGTGCCCTGTGGACCTTCATATTTGGGGAAATTTAAGTTCCCAGGAAGAGAAATTCCCAAAAAGAAATGCACAATAAAATAACAAACCAATGGGAATCATGTAGGGACTTGACTGATCTACGTTACTATCTAAAGATCCCTCATGACCGTGACCCATATTACTGTGTAGGGGGGGGGGATTTATCAGAGGCAGTTCATCAGTGAGGATGAGCTCATCTCCTGGGACTCAGATTCAAGGCCGCTCGCTCGGGAGCAAACAACAAACACTAGCACCCAAACGGCCCTTTATGACTTCCTGTCCTCGTGTCCTCTCCCCGCAGACCATGAGCTGACAGGAAATGAAAGGTGGCCACCGGAACTAGTTTGACTGGTAGTTATGATGGAAAACAGGAGCAGCAGCGGAGAGATAATCAGGTTTTGGCAGCAGAGGTCCACTGAGCAAACTAAAATCATTTCACCATGCAGCCTGAATTCCATCTGGCTTACCAACCACACCGTCAGAGACAAAATGTCCCTTCCTGTAGCTCGCTACAAAGCATTAAACCTGGGTAGCCATGAAGAGGGGATTACTGCACTCTCCCTCTCTGCTAACATCACCAATTAGCCAACCTGTATTGAATGAAATGACAAGAGGGTCCAGACTGACACTATCCGATACACTCTCCATTAGCCGCAGCAGGAATAGCATTATTAATAAGGAGTGCAGCACACGGCAGCCAATATAGAAGTACAGCATACAGTGTGAACACATGCTCGGTGCCTCTTCCATTTGGGCTCGTTATTTTTGCGGGCAGGTATTAGGCAGCAAGCAGACTCATTACTCAGAGAAAGATAGCTTTCTGCAGTTCAGTGGCCTACGGGGGAATAGAGCACAGCAAGAGACGAGGCACCGATGCCTCGATTTTTGACCTTAACTGCTTTATTTAGGCGGTTGCCAGAAAAGGGGGGGAGGGAAAGAAAAGCCTTTTTTATACTTTGAAATTAAACCTTCACAGCAAAGAATAGAAAGACGACAGAATAACTGCCGGGGAGCAACTTGATAGCAATACGGCCGAAAGTAATGCTTCTCTGCAGCCTTTTAACTAATCCACGGGACAGGGATTTGTTGTTACGGGCATGTTTTGGCTGCCAGATGAACGAGATGCTGTCTCGTTGAGAGGCAGGGTGGCCTACGTCAGCACTGCAGGCTGCTGTCCAGCCCCGCGGAGCAAGGGCACAGGACAGACAAGCGGGAGCTGCAAAAAAAAGGCCCCTTCTCCTCTCGAGCCTGGCGGCGCTCCGAGCACGCGAGTATAATTCTGCCACCAGGCCAGTCCCTGGCATCCTTTCCAGATGGTGGCGAACAGTGGGGCGAAGGAGGGAGATTAGGAAAGAGAGCGATGACTGGTGCCTGACTACACATCCGGTGGCTGAGTCCCATTCTCCTCCTTCCCTGTCATGGAGGCCGTGGAGGCCGGATGCTCCCCTGTCTTTGTGCTTCAGCGAAGGTTTTAAGCTGCTTATTAGTAAGATGACAAGACGGCAGAGCTGTATTGTCGATGCAACGCAAACACTGACGGAGGAAATAGAAAGCCATTAAAGTACATTTATTGATTTGTCCAGAGCATACAGCTGCTCTCCACTGCCATTGTTTTGTTTTATAAATGACAAATACTGAAGTGAAAAAAACCAGACAGAAAATATGTAAGATTGTAATTAAAATGAAATTCTATTAAAGCAACAGATTAACTGCTCTGGCTGCATGCACATCATTACATAAACAGCATAAAAGCTGAAATTCAAATTTGACTTAAGCTTCATTGTAGATAAGTGTTGTGAAACAAAAAGTTTGAAATAATTAAGGGCTTGAGTACGAGTGAATCTTTGTGTGAGAGCGAGAGAATATGAGTGTGTAGCAGAACGAGTGCGACACGGCTTAAAGACGGAGAGAGTATAAGAGAGAGGAAGAGAGAGCGTGTCACAGCTAATTTCACACTCCCAAGACTGGCAAAGCGAATCATCTTCAACGAGCGTGGAAAGAGTTGCATCAGCTTCTATTTTCTCAAACTTTTGGAAAAGACTTTCACGAGATGCTCCCGCTGAAGTGCTGCTATGTGATGCTGAAAGAATGCAAAAGAAAAAGCAGGAGAGAAAGAATCGCAGACTTCCCCCTTTGCTCGGAAAAGTTGATGAGACGAGGAAATGTGGCAACTCTGGCAAAAAATATGAGCGTACAATTTTCTGGCCTCAAAGCGCACTGCAGTGAAGAAATGAGAGGATGGATTGTGTCATGGCAAAGGAAAGGTCATGCATGTCTTTTTGTCAATTTCGGGCCAAATTGCTATCATTACCAATATGTGCACTCTGAGAGCCCCGACAACAGGACGGTTATGAATCATCCAAAATGCCTGTCATTTCTATCTTCTCCGGATTACATAAAGGAACGAGTAAGAGAGAGGGAAGTGGTGAACAAAGAGGAAGAGGAGACGAGGAGCACTCACAACAACTCAGGCAAAAGTTGCCGTGCTGTTGTGGCGTCACAGGTTGATTCATGACCGTCCTGTTTTAAGTACGAGGCTGCAGATCTTACGTAACTCCATTCACCTGAAGAAACCCTGAGCCAATCCACAGGGCGGCAATGAAAGATACCTGCACCACCTGTGCGCCCATGTGCTTTTGTCACATCCCAATGATTTCACAGTATAGTCGGGACTGGAAAAGCAAAGAAAAAACCACCGGAGCCACCTGGATCACAAAAGCCTCCCATCACCGGAAGCTTTTGTCGACTCTCAGGTCTTCAAGCCAACACATACAGCATCTGATGTTTTTAAGGACATCACACATAAAAGCACACTGAAAGTCATTTTCTCCTTTGATCTGCCAAAGCACTGTATTGTGATGTGTATTTAAATAAGTGAGCCAATTTTCACAAATACTGCTTGAAGAGCTAAAAACAGAATTATAAATGGCATGTGATTATACTGTGGTGCGGAGGTGTGACCGTAAGCAAGTTTCTGTCAAACCTAGAATCAGAGGAGCAAAAATACGCTTCGTCATGTCACATGGACACGACTGAACGTCTGTGAAAAGATTTATGGACATACGGATCCTTAGTTGTGGTCTTGTTGCTTTATCATTATTTCTGAAGTGACCATACGTTGTCTTGGGTTTCCGACATTAGCATTTAGCTCAAAGCAAGTTTAGCCGCCTCACACAGCTGCTAGCCAATTTTCTTTTGTAAACATTTTGGATAATATTTTGGACGTAACGATTCGTATATTAGATGTATAGATCTAAATGTATAGTTTAGCAAATTTAGACACGCAACATATTTTGGCGTAACGTTACCATGATGCACATTTACTGTTATGGGTCAGTGTCAGACACTTTCTCAGTGAATCGAGTGATGCAGAAATATAAGAATACAAACTAATAATCATCATTTCATACTGCACATTAATTGCTTGACTGGTGTTTCATGAATTCTGAATTGTATTGTTAGTATCATACTTAAAAACCCTGTTTCGTTCATCCCACATTCATAGAGATGTAGCGTTAGATACCAATAAAAACACATCTATCGGATGCTATAATTGGGTTGTAAAATCCCCCTTTTATTGCGATTTATTTTAAAATAAAAACCATATTGGTCATTATTCACAAATCTACTTCCGTGATACGTTGTTTATCACGTAACATGTTCATAATGTGTCAGTCATGCGTCATGGCGTTTGATTGTTATTGCACACACCATTTTAGAGGTTATTTGTGTGGCTACCTATTGTCCACACCGTCAATATGATGACAGCGAGTAATTAAAAGATGTAAACAAAGTGCAAAATCATTCTGCAGGTGCCAAGCAGAGCTTCAAACAAGCTCCAAACCACAGGCTCTCACCCACGACTGCAGGACGACCACAGGGATCTCCATCAGTCGGCAAGAATCAAAGCTTAATGGAGGTAAGTAGTGGTGTTGTTTTTGACTGACACCGCATGAGTCAGTGAACATGTCAAATGACAAATACTGAGATGAGTCCAAATAATGAATGATAAATAGCAAAGTGTAAACATAATTACACATGACAACCCTGTTAGCATAAAATAACACAATTAAATTGAAAAGTTTATTCCCTTTGGATTCCTTCTTGAGCTTTTACGATTATTATTTCTGGAAGTAAGGATGGACTTGTGAAGCCCTCACAAGATAGCGTCACATTATGTGTGAAGGGACTACTACTGACTACTGCCTCACTTTCACTGCGTAACGCACGCCAAGCCACCTTCGATCACATGGATTGCATCTGCATCCTCCCAGCAGGAGATACCAGGAGATGACCTGCAACGTTGTGATCCTACTTGTGACAGTGTATCGAGCTAAATTGATTGTCATGCAGGTGACTGAGACAGACCTTTATCTATCTCCGTTTGTTCATTGTGTTGCTCCAGTGTAAAGTAGACTCAGGTCCTTACTTTTATCCCACATCATCACTGTCAGCATCACATTCTACCGAGCCATCCCCCCGTCACTTTTGCCGTGCCAGGCTCTGACCCCAATTGCTCACCGTACGGGAAACTCTGCACAAGAGGAGTATCTTCCACGTCAGCAGGGCCGGAAAAAAACCAAAATGTACACAATAATTACACGGCTGGCTTAGCAAGAGAAGAGGCGCAGGCAGATTGGACAAATTGCTACGTGTTACGAGTGGCGTGGAAGTGGGCCAGCTGAGAGGATGGCATTCCCATCTGGGATCCTCTCAGGAGGTTATCACCATGAGCAATCAGCATGCTCCAGAAGAAGAGCCAGACAAGACCCCTTAATACATCATCAGAGCTGCCCTGCTTATAACCCGCCCTGGGCTGTATGCTCCTCTCCTTTCATGGAAATCTATGCAGTACAGAAACCAAAGGGTAATGTGTCACACCCCCCCCCCCCCCCAATCCTTTTGCACTCGCTTCTTCAGCAGATTAGAAAGCCAAATCAGTCAAGACAACACATTAGGAGGCTTATGGTTGGTTTGGCTGCCTGCACGTTGGCTTTTAAAAACTACTAGAGAGCGAGAGGGCAAGGAGTCAGGGCTTTGTATCCTTAGACATATCACTGTATGGCAGGCTGGCTAACCCTCAAATTATGCACGCATCCATCCAGGTGTGTCATGAGAAACACATTACAACTGTACACCCCGATATCTAACAAATATGTGTCGAGTGTGAGTTCATATTGGCTTGTATTTTTGAGGCTCACCTGCAGAGTCGCATGGTGTTGGGAGTCCATCAAGGTGGGCCAAAGGCAGCGAGAGCATGAGGGAGAGGAATCAAAGAAAATCAATGAGAAGTCCGATAGATGTCAAACTGAAAATAAATCAGTTGAGGGGTTACTCGATAAGGCGGTGTCTTCCATTGTTGTACTGCTTTACCTAAATTGCATACACTAATCTAGTAGTACCCCAGAGCCTACTTACGGACATACCCATCGCATCCAAATTAAACGTATACATCTTGCATTTTATATTAGATACATAACTTCAGCTTGAATTGGTTTGTTACTTTGTCCGATAGAAAAAAAACATGTCATATAGAAATATAATTTGTCAGTTATTTCCCTTGTAAGGTGTATATATTTGTGTTGTTTTCTTATGAAAAAGTAATTATTAAACAAATACGATATATGTAGTGTTGATCTATGTGTACTGATCCATCTGTATCAATAATATCTTTGAGCAATTTGTAATGAATGATTAGATCCGGGTCAAAGTTTGACCGCTGGTCCTGTAAATTGTCTATTAACGGTTATTGAGTTTGGCTACAGAAATCATCGATTGGTATTGTTTCCTTTGATTATAACTGTATTCCATATTGAATAGTTTTACTGGGATCTGACTCGTATCCACCACATCCTGAAGTGCTTCTAAGCAATCAAACCATCTTTGAATAGTCATCGGAGTTGTCTGTGTTTCTTCGTTGGAGTGTAGACTAACTGTCACCACCATCGTAGAACACAACGCAGAGTCGGTTTGCTGTCACTCCTATCGAGTTTCACCGGAGCCGTTACGAACCGTAGATAGTCAAGAGGAGGACGGGAAAGACCCCTCGTTACACAAAGACATGCGACAGAATTCTTGCATTACATTGCAGTATAATCATCAGTGAACATGTCACGATAAAAACTAAAATCCGAAGACAGAGCTGACATTCTGCCAAACTTGGAGAGTTACTTCTTAAGGGTATGCTGTCAGCAAATATCAGTTTACTTGTCGTTGATTATTCCGGTGCGTTCTTTGTATTCGACCCACTACCGTCCCAAGTTTGACACCTTTCAGAAAGAATTCTCCACCAACCTCCGGATAAGTTTGGCTTCGTTAGTATAATAATCACTGTGTTCAGTTGACGGTTTGGTGTGTTGACAGTTTTGTTGACACCTGCTTGCAACACTGCAAGCTGTCTCAGGTAACTCAATAAAGGAGTCGAATAATTTATCTAAAATATGACATAAATAATTCATGGGATCAACACAAAGAAACAAGTCGTAAGGAGGATGTGATAGGGTGGTTGGCATTTTCCCATTTTTGTAAGACGACAAAGATAAGCCAAAGATGTCAGACGTGCGAAGCTTAGTGATCGATTCAACCTTTTTGTTGCAGACGGAAGAGAAGGCTTTGGGTGGTTATGTGTCAGATTTGAAGAGCATCGTTCAATGAAAATGCAATATTACTGATGACATTCCTGTTCGGTGGCATTGCATCAAATTGATCACAGACATCAGAGATGTTCCTTATTGAGTTTAGATAATCTTGGCGAGAGCTGTTCGATATCCAGTCGACAAAATCTGCTGATAACCAGATGCAGTGAGTTAGTTGCTTCTCCATCTACCCCCATCTATCCGAGCCCCTCTCCTGTCTGCTTCTATCTGGCCTGGCCTGATTGTTGCCACTGCGCTGCATGTACAGTAATGTACAGTAACAGACTGAATCACACCACAAGCTCAGCTTCCCATTTAAAAGTAAACTTTGCTTCTCTACTGCATGAATTTGCCAACCACGATTCATATTGTGAAACATCATATGAAATGTTTTTAACATGTCACAACATTCTGAACATAGAACATTTGAAATCTCCTCCATAGAGATCTTCATAAGCAAGGGATCCAACAAAAAGGTTGGTTAGAGTGGGTGTTATTTTATCTCCAGATGGACACAAGAGGACAAATTATCCAGGATATTTGAGTAAGGCTCCGTAGAAAACAACCAAATCAGCCTAACTGCTTCCATGTTGAAGAGGAATTAAAAGTATAATATGCAGGAATTTTCTAAAAAAAACAATACCTGGACTCATACCAAAACAATCCCTCTTAATCATCACTTATAACCCACTAGAAGTGTGCGGTGGTGTCTGTTTCTACAGACAAAATGTAACATTATATCTTTAACGTGCGTAGTGCTTCGTCATGGTGGGACTCTGATGTCCAATAACTCATAGTCATCGAGAGCCACTCCATGTTTGGCTGTACAGTAGCTATCCCCGTCCTTGAGTCAGGCCGAGGTGCTGTATTGCTCAGCGCGGGTCATATGCATCCAGAAGAATTTACAATGACTCATCAGCATACCAGTTAAATCACAACGTGCATCATATAATAGCTTGCTCAGTTCTTCCTGCAGTCAAGACGTGTTGTGAGACATTGTGACCAACAAAGACGCATGTACCAGAACATTTAAAGCAACAAGCCGTGTAGTATACTAAAACTAATAAACATCAGGTGGTCTGCCGACTACTCTCTCAATTACTGAAATGAAAAATGTAAAATGAAAATTCATAATTCTATCCGAATATCAGCCCAACCCTGACGATATTCAATTAACTATTATATAGGACAAAGAAAAGCAGCAAATGTTCACCTTTGAAAAGCATAAATTTACATTTTTGCATGAAAAAGTGATTAAATAATTGCTGTTTTAATCGATTAATTGACCAATTGTTTGAGCTCTATTGTTCCCAAGTCACAGAACATGCAGATCAGGTTGAGTGGAATTTACCTGTAGTCAGTGTGAGTGTGTTTGTCTGCAGGATGAGGTTTGTCCAACGACACACACGCTACTTTTCTACACATTCTTTCCCCCTGTGCATGCTGGGATGTGCTCCACTAACTAAACGGATATAGAAAGTGAATGAATTCATGTTTAAGTGTGACTGAAAGGTAAAAATTGCTCTCACATTTGATTTCACAGAGTGCACTGCTGTAAACAGACCTGTGTAGATGATTGAGAGAACAAATACTGGGCTGGATTATCCCATCTGTGGAAAAAATACCAGACCAGTAGCTCAGGCTCAGATAACCTCAGGTCAACCTGGCCTCGGGGGACTCTATCTGATCCCCTCTTTGTCAGAAATAAGGATGTGTAGTCCTAGACCAGCTGCAAACAAAGAGGTCGGGGCCAGCAGTCTGTGCCATACAGGGGGCAATTATCTGCACAGAGGCTGTAGAGATATTGAGAGAACAGAGTAAAAAAAAACAAAAAAAACGTAGGTTACAATCCTAGAAAATGGTATAGATTGATCCTGCCATACAAGTGGTGTTAAGAGGCTTCCTGGACTGCAAACTCACCCCCAACAACCCCAATTCCTGACCCTTTGTCACAACATGAGACAGCTCTAATACCATGTCCCTACCCGCCCCAACAAACCCAAACTCTCATTACATCCATCTCCTCGGGGTTCTGTATCCAACAGACACCCATCCAGAGTATTAAACACACACTACGAACACACACACACACACACACACACACACACACACACACGCAGAGCTATTCCAGCCACCTACTTGTGTTACCTAACACATGGCGCTGCCTACCCATCCACCACCAGATCTGCACTACGCTCAGCCACCGACGGAGATGCATCACCAGAGTGCTTACGCTGCAAAAGTATAAGGATGCACTTCTCTGCCTGGAAGACTCGTGTCAGACGCGAGGACAGGTGCTGATGCTGAATGACCCGTGGTTGTCTTCATGGTGTAAAACCGAGATTTCAGTCGGAAGGACTTTTCCCCCCGAACGTGACATCTGACGATCCATGAGGGTTGAGAGTGTGGCCAAAGGATTCGTTTTGAAAGTGGACCACTAATCGTGCCCAAGCTCTCGCTTCGCCAGCACAACTAAACGTAGGGTCCCATTTACTAAAAGCCCTGTTGGCATGAAAAGACCAGACGAAGGTTTGTTTTATTGTGTAAACAGACAAAATGTAGCTTTGAATGAGCTTGGGCCCACATCAGCTGCCAATTTATTTTTCTGAGGCAAAAGCTAAAACTTCATGCCAGATTCGGACACAACCAAAGATACCTTTTTTGGAGCGGAGGGTCTCTTGAAGCCAAATGTGTGAAAAGCCACAATTTAGTAGTGCGAGTATTCTCAAAGGGGCCCAACACAAACATTAGCATTGTGAGTTGTCCCTCGCTTTGAACAGATGTACTTGTAACTGGACAAGTTGCCCTGCAAGTCAACAGCACGGTGCACCGAAAAAAAACCATTTGCTGATGTAATAAATGTCCTGCAAATGACTTGCAAAATGGATACAAATGGCTGACTGTGTTTTAACACAGCAGCAGGGTGCATCTCTAGACACCAGTTGGTCCAATTTTACAACAGAATGGGCCCAAGAGCACAACAGGGGCCTGAGATGTACTGTGTGGCAACACAAGTGTCATAATTCCTCCTTTTTAGCTGTACAGTATTTTATTCCAGGCCAGCAGTTCGTTCCAGTATACGCTAACACAAAACCGAGGAAGAGCTCATCTTCGGAGAACAGCGTCGGGCTGCTGAACGATGCACTTTCTACGCCAAGACTCCTCAATGAGGAAAATCTCATCATCCAAACCAGAGCTGCAGAGAAGCTGCACTGACACAGCCCTGAGCAAGACTTATAGCGACTTGTATCAAAACGGGCACTACAGAGCGTCCGTCCACACAGAGGACGATACAGCCGCTCAGTTTACAGCACCGCCTCGTATCAGAAACTGCTTTAAAAAAATTAAAAAAGGACCAAATGGTGCTTGGCGAACGACTCAGCATTCTGGTTGCCTTTTTTCTTCCAAATCTCCATAGTAACATCGCTCCTAACTGGCAGGGTATTAAAGAATACAACTCGTGTGAATGACTTTTGCCTTCGTGTGCTCGGCCTCTTGTGTCTTGGCAATTCGTGGCCTTCTATTATTTTGGCTGAACCTTCAGTTAACTGTGCTGTCTTGTTGCCAAGGGCTCCACTTTTTTTTTCTTCCAAACATAGGGCAACTCTCCTAGCTCTCCTATTCATGATTAATACATATGTATACAAATACTGCAGCGATGAAGTCATTAAACTCCCTACACACACACACACACACACACAGAGATATTAACCGTTTTGCTTCTGGAGAAGTTGGAAAATGTTTGCTTTGTGTGCAATGATAAACTCAGACCCCTAAAACCACAAGAGCATAATGCATTAGGGTTATGATTTCTTGCTCACCACAGGTCATTACTTGCTTGCAAACTGGAAACAAAATGTCTTCAGACTTTAAAATGTTCCACATCTGGTCAATGCACCACCGACAATAAGGTAGAGCAGCGTTTCCCAAACTTTTTGTTCTGCAGGTCTACTTTGTAAAACAAACCACCGTGACCCAAATCACACCAGGCCTCATCAGTGAGAACAGTAGATCACATACATACAACATATCCACATGGTAAATACTTTATAAATGAGACCACATGAATGCATTAAGGCAGAGGTGACAGGCTATCTCTTTCTTTTCATTTCCCCTCATCAGTAAAACAAACAGAATCTGCGCTAGCCTTTTATGAAGTAGACAATTATCAGAACAATACGGACATTATTAATTGGTCTGAATTAGAGCGTTGGAGCTCTCTGAATCACATCAGGGAAACGAATACAAACTCAGACATGAAAAGACCGGACGACATTCAGTGCCACAGGAAGTAAGTCTTTACAGCTTGGAGCCGATGTCCTGCGCTCAGATGTCGGGTCCAAAATGGGAACCGCGATTGTGGGGTTGTTGTACATGCAGTTCACATACCCCACCACATGACATGTTCCTGGGTCATGGCCAGGGGGGATTCAGCAGTGGAACAACTTTAGGTTATTCCAGTTGGTGGGGGGAAGGCAGGAAACGGGGGTATAAACAGTAAATAGGGGTCACATTACTCTTCCTCTCAAGTGATTCCCACAGAAAACTCCACAACAAACCCTCCTTAGAGTTTAGTCACGATTCACAAAGCAACAGACCAATGTTGCAATCGACAGTTGGTTTTAATATTTTCTCAACTATGACATCAACTTTCCCACAATCAGCAACAGCAACTACGACAAAAAAACAAACAGGAAAGAACAAGCACCTGGCATGTTGCCTGAGTGAGTCCTTTGAAGGCAGCGAGCACAAGGCCAGAGGACATGCCACAACACCATCAAAACAGTGACATCTACTAAAGGAATGTAGGACCTGGCTGATAACGCTCAGCTGGCACATGTTGAACAAGCTGCACTGACAACAGGGCTAGCATAAAAGAAAAGAAGCAAAGTAGCACTGACGCTGACACTATTCTGGTGACAGATATAAATATATACAGTAAGGATATTCTGGTGTGAGAGCAAATGTCAAATTGCCGCATACACACATCTAACTACACACTTAAGCAAGAGACAATGGAGCTGATTTGTATGCCATTTTTAAATAGATGGTGGCAGTGATACTATCAGATTAAGAACAACGCGGCCCTCCAACCTTTTTGATGGACATGATTCATTCACAGAGTAGAATACCAACTTTTCTTTGAATAACTCCAGCAACCCTCACGTGGAAAACAAACAAACTCGAGGCACGTCCTTGAAGGTTGACTGATGCAGAAAAACTGTGACATGTCCCTGAGCTGTGAAGGGAATTACATTTAATTTCCGCAGCCCTTTAAATAGTCGCCGTGTTCTCAATTTTATTTCTCTCCAGGAGCAGGAGTAACTGTCTCGCTTGCATCGCGTATGCTGCCATATTCGGCAGCCTTATGGCCTCACATATTGTAGGCCACACTTCCTGTATCCGGCATTTTCCTCTTCAACGGGGAAAATGTGCTCCCCGAGGGCCAGAAAAGTCCCTGTATGAGATTTATTTTCAAAGGCAACTGAGCTTCTTTTCCTAAATACCTGGATAACTAATTCAAGATCACCGCTTGCTCTTCTAAACTGTGTTTTATAAAAATAAAAAAAACACTCCAGGTTGCCTCTATTCTCCATTCATCAAGAGATCTGAATCCTCCCCCAGTTGAAATTCCAGAGACAAACTGCTCTCGGATAGCCATTTTCATTCGAAGGACACTTCATTCTTCACCATGATCCTCTATCCATCCCCAACCTGGACAAGGCCAGAATCTTCCCACAGTTAGTCACGGGACTGCTGGCAGGCTGAGGGGACTTGGAGGCATATGCGCCTTTCCATCTGTTGCTCACTCGTTGCTTTCCAAACCCCTTCCTCTGTCAGCAGCCATCTGCTTCCAGCCCTACCCCACTGGCAGGAAACATGAGCACTTCCAGCATAGGATATGGATGATGCACACAAAAAAATAAACAAGAGCCTAAGGCAAATGTATTGACCGCTGTCTCAGCCGTAAAAAGCTAAACGTTAGTATAGGGAATAATAAATACAACAAAACAATACAACCTTAGATGTAGGGCTTCAACCGAATAATCATTCTAGTCATTTTTTTAAAAAGGTACAGTGTGTCGCACTTTGGGGGATCTATCAGCAGAAATGGATCATAATATTCATAGTTATGTTTTCAGAGTACAATCACCTGGAACTAAAGACATGTTTTAGTGAGCTTAGAAGGAGCCTTTCATATAGGGAGATGGCCCCAGGCCCGAGGAAGAGCGCCGGGATTTAAAGCAAATTTTACAAAGTGGCTTGATGTGCTGCTGAGCAAATTTCATTCGCCAGCTCCAATGCTGTATCCAGTTCTCTTTATATAGTCATGGTGGGTCCTCTTCATGTTTCTACAGTAGCCCAGAACGGACAAACCAAACACTGGCTCTAGCGAGAGTGTTTTGTTTTTTACGCTACCTGACGGCCACCGTACTTCTCTGCACGCTTGTGAAACTTCTGTAACGTGAGCCGCCGTCTGACTTCTGTTGCTCCTAAAATAGTGTTATTATGGTATGGATGGCCTTTGAGTGAGGCAAACAACACTACCACGGTTTTACAATCAGCGGCTCTTGTTAAGACAGCAATCTAAATTATAAATGTCACATCCTCTCTATTGGCCTTCTAGTTATAGCTAAATTCACAATGTGAGAAAGTGAATATAGACCATATTACATCACCACGTAACTCCAAAAACCCAGATTTTTTTCTTCTTTCTTTCATCTAAATCTAACAAAGCTTCTTAAGGATGAACAACCACAGCTCTATGTATGGTTGGGACAAGCACTTATCTCCTTTTCTGTATTGAAAACCCAGTGATTCAAAATGAACTGAGCTTAGAAACTCAGTGGCTCTTACCTTTAACAAAACATTAGATCAGAACTACTCCACACTACCCATTAACAACCCTCTACTTTCTGTACAGAAGAGATTAGGGTACTCTTAAAAAAAACAACTAAAAAAAAACAGCTCAACCCCGTCCCTCCACATTCAGAACAGAAGAAAAAAAATGTGTTGTCCATCGGAGAGAGCAAGCCTTTGTTCAATAGCACAATGGAGGACATTCTGCTGTTGAGGATAGCGTCACATTCAATAAGCCAATGCTGTGGTGCTGCAGCAGAGAGAGGACAGCAGGGCTGAGGCAGAAATGGCACTCTGACCCCGCGGACCTCCCAGACCGAGGCCGTCTACAGCTCTCCAGTTCAGCTCATCTCTGCTGACCCACGGTCAAAAGTCGAGCGGCGTGTTGAAATGCATTTCAATGGGGACGGGATGAGCGTTCTCAAGCTGCAGATGACAGAACTTTTATGGGCTGATCACAAAGCAGGGGAGTCTTTTGAGCGCTGAGGCATGTGCAGACCCTGTTATCTGGTGAGCATCTGTTCGGGGGAAAACGTCTGTTACTACTGCGCTCCCAAGAATAAACCTGTGACGTAAACGTGATGTCAAGTGTTTCTTTTCCCAACGCTGACTCTCAAAGATTAAACTGGGGCCTGATACTTGGTATGCTCAACACAGAGGTGCTTCATTTGCTACAGATGGTCTTCAAGCGAATGGGAAATCAAAAAGAAGCTTATCAATGGCCGCTTGAGCAAGTTGACAAGGGAGCTGCGTGTACATTTCAGGTGTTCACATTAATCCACGGTACATCACATCAAAGAGGCTCAACTGAGAGCTTGACAGGGCTGTTGTAGACCTCGGAGACGTTAGAGGCAGCAAAGGAGCTTCTTCCCCCGACAGATACAGGATCATTCTCTTCTTCAACATTGATGGAACTGAAGTGAAATGCGTTTCTTCAGGGTAATCTGTGTTTGTCTTCATTTTCACAAATATTCACTGGCAGCAAAATGACAGATCCTAGAGGTCCATCAGTCTAAGATGCATCCCATTTACTTACAGTGACATCCCAAGTTCACTTCACCTTTTGTACGTCTAGCACTTGGTTCCATCTTGAAAAGGCAAAACAATATACCATAATTACATTTCTACAGTTGATTTAAAGGAACAGTTAAACTATTTTGGTACGTGGTATCAATCTCCTCATCTAACGTTTGGAAACAAAAACTATCTGTCCTGGGCGATATGGATCATCAACGATATACAAGTGGTATCAGCAGCAAAAAATAACCGGCGAATCTCTCAAAGTTATATTTCCTTCCTTTTTTTCTTTTGTGCCGATCCGATCCGAGACTCAAAACAGAACCGATCAGAACCATGAGTTTTATGATCCGTTGCAACCCTAACACTTTCAAAATAAAAGCCCTCTAGTGTCTCTGTGTTTACACAAGGCTTTTGTTCTGAAATATTTGCGGGACAGTGTGGATTGTCATTTACAAATGAGCACACTCATCTTTACTTTCTGTCTGTCTGAAACAAATACAAATGACATTTATAATGACATGAAACATGTAGAAAGAAGGGCTGTCTGTGTGGACACCACGTGGTGAGAGACGCAGCAGTTCAGCGAGGCAGCTGTCACGCAGGCCGCGTGGCCCGGGCACAAGGAAGCGAATGAAGATGTTTAACTATCCCTTAAGAAATGTGAGGTTTTGCAGACCAATCGCCAGAATAATAGGAAGATAATTAGCGCCTACACGTTTCTAAAGATGGCAATTTCAGTGTTTAACCTATGTTTTCTTTGTAACTCAGTATGAAGAAAAAAGAACAGGCCATAGTTGGACCTCTTCCACACCTCACAGATGTATTTATGTAAGGCTTTATTTAGGCACAAGATCTACAACTAGTAAATACTTACTGAGCTGCTCTATAAACACCAGCATTCCACACTAACAGCAATTTATATTGACACACCGTGTAAGCGACACAGCTGGTGGTATTGACTGACATTTCTAACTCTATAACAGTTTCTAATCCATATTCACGGATACGGTTCAGAACTATAATGAGCACATTGTAGAGACGGCTCTCGCCAGAAGTAGTAGCGGCATTTCCCCGACACAGATGGCCCACAGTGACAACTGTAAGGCCAGTTCCTCCAATCAAATTCAAACCACACACACACACACACACACACACACACACACACACACCTCTAAACCATTACAATTCATTAAAAAAACCTCTGTAAAGCCGGCCTGTGTTTCATGTTTAATGAATGATTATTAATCAGGACTACATTTCCCATCTTGAGCCTTGAATGAATCTAAAAAAGCGGATTTTACTTCTGCTACATCGTGACAGCATGCGGTCAGTGAAACGGTGTTAATTGAGATAGCTCAGGGTTTTACATCTCAGTGGTCATGAGGAAATAAATCCCGCTTCAGCAGCAATGGAAAGATGCATTATCATCACTCTCTGCTTGTGATCGGCAGACGAGCACTCTGCTTCACTCTCATTGGCAATTGACTGCAAGAGAGATGTGTGGTGCCACACAATGCCTACAGAGAGCTATACGAGGGTTCAGTCTGTGCTCTTTTTGTATCTCTGTGTCGTCCCTATTGCTATCTGAGCGCACAATGTCCTATTGTGCGGGCGTATTCGTGCTTTCTCCAAATCCCAAGCACCCCTCTTGAGCAGCAGTGGACTTGGGTGACTGCCCTTGCTCTGACATTGGACTCTCTGTTGGAAATATGGAAGTCAGCGTGGGCTTTTTGCAGTGTTCCGAAACAGGGTCATTGCTCAAGATGCAAGATTACATTACGGAGTAACATCATAACACTCACAACAGGCGAAAAAGGAAATCTCCTCAGGAATACACACAGGGCAGAAATCACAACCGGCTGTTGGGAAAGTGAGATGGCTAAAAAAAGCAGGAAGGAGTCAAACATTTACGTCATCCTGTCCATCACCGACCTGCGTAGTTCTTGCCCTTTGCTATAATGACAGACTGTAGGTGGTTTTGTACTTTATACTGCAGTGCAATCATCCACATATCTTTTCAATTACCTACACAGCTTCCTTGTAAATCTAAAAAACATTTCGCAAGTTTGATAAGAACGTGAATGATGGAAGCAATCAGAACTCCCATTGCACATAAACTCCAAAGAAAACTATTCCCAGGACGTAGTCTTGTTAATGAAACACTCCTCCACGTTGACACGAACAGCTAAAAATATAACTGGAATCACAGAACATCTCTGCAGCTGTGTCCATATCTCAGTGATCTGGATTTTCTTCTATTTACATACGCTCGAGTATTTATTCCCCTCAAATAAAATCCATGACCAAATCCTGCCTCAAACGGTTTAGAGTCAGTAAAAAACACATTTATGAATAAAAATGAGTTTGTTCCTCTGAATAAATCTGATATTTCTAACAATTAATTATGCAGCAAGGACATGATATCCAGTGCCTTGCCAGATGATTGTTGGGTATTCATTAGCCCGTCTATCTGTACTAACTAGAGGTCAGCTTTTATCCAGTCATGCACAGTGCAGGTTGTGCAACACTAATGTGCATGAACTGTTTTTCTTATTTATATCCTTTTTTTCTCCCGATGACAATGTGTGACTCAACAGCATACTGGTTGAAGGCTAGCCTGATATCGGGTGATCACTGCTGTGGTGCAATCCTCAATTCTTGTTTGTTCTTGGCTAACAGCTAAAAAACGTTTGGCTCTGCAACAACCTTTCTGCAGCATCATCAATGTCACTTCACGGTGAGGCTTAAAGATGGCCGCCGGCAAGAAGATGGGCCAGTTTAATTCTGATGATTGACCCGGGAATATCAAGAGAATAATCAGATTTAGTGGTTTATGGAAAAGGCGGAGCTACTACTCATTAGACGTGTTTCCATATAGACTATTATACTATTTATTATATACTAGACACTATACATTTTTTCCCTTTTATTTTTTAGGATGTATATATTAATTATTATAACAATTCTGTCCTGAAGTACATCGTCGCCACTATGTATAAATCTCTGCTCTTCCGTTATTTATGTGCAGCATCCTGCCGTTAGTGCAAGTCAATCTGTTGGTCAGTGTGTCCGACAAGTTCCAAAAAACGACAGAATATGATCCATCACGGGACGCAGTTACAAGCGGAGTCTAAGAGCCGGTTGCTCACATGGAGCCCAGACCTAGACTCATTCCCAGACTAAAGGTTTAACTGACAAGGCAATTAAAAGCATTTTATGGATTAGGCCAAATCGTTGTCCAGCCTGATATTGATGAAGCAACGGTTTACCACTCTGGCAACCCCCACCATCTAATCCTGGGGATTTTAGAGTCATTTTAGCATTATGTCAGTGACGGTCCTCAGTCATTCAGGTCACAGATCACAGACGTTTTGTGATCTGTGATTACCAGCGAGGCCAAGTGGGCAACTGGCCCTGGGCCTCTAAAAGTCACCGGTTCACCGTGTGTCAGTTCTTTTACGGTCATTTGTTCCATCAAATTATCACAAACCGACATGACAACTTGGGGCCGCTTAGTATTCTAGTATAGGAGCGCTGGCTGGTTTCTGGACCTCTGTGCAAAAAATACCGAAGCTGCCATCTTTTCGTGTGCTGTGTGAACTGCACCTGTTGGGAAATTGAAGGCAATGGGGGAAAAAACAGCATCATGTTTTTTTGCCCTGGGGCCCAGAAACAGATGCAGCTTATCCAAGCCTCTGGGAGTATTAACGAATCGTGAGTATAACAGCAAATCCACTTGAGAACCACTTTGCACTTCTTTATATTATTTGCGTTTCCTGTCATACTCAGGGGTTTATCGTCAATTACACGCCTGTCTAATTTAGATCAGCTTAAGTTCTGTATTCAGAAACACTGTTTTTAAAAAAAGACAAGAGAATAAATGTTATTTGGAGGTGCAATATATGAATTGGCACGGAAACCAAGCAGCACCTTGAATGCCAATCGGAGCAAAAGCAAAGAATGTGAGGCCAAATAAACGCACACAAGAGTCTGAATGGCTTCTCATCATCATACGAAAAGTCTTATTAATCAACAAAACAACAGGGAAACCTTAGTAATAATGGGAATTCATTTTGTGAGGGCTGTGATTTATATTCACTCTTTCTTCAGCATTTTCAGCTAAATGCATGAGCCACTGGTTCCTTAGCAACAGACTCTGCAATGATGCAAGATTGAAGAGGAACAGCTCTGCAGCTCCAGAGTGCAGGTGAAGACAAGTCGGCCAACGTCTCCTGTTGCCGCTCTTCAAAGCCTCTTGGAGTTACAGTTATTAAAGCAACTGCATCTCATCTAACAGCATGAAATAAAAAGGCACCAGAACGTACATCAAAGCTAATGCAATGGGTTCTTCTGTGAGGACACCAAAATCTGTTGAGGCCGCTGACATTCCGTGTATGCTTAGAAATATCAATTCAACACCAATCGTCGTACATTTGTCGTCGTGGTTTTACCCAAAACGGGTTAACAATGTGCGTTACAGATTCATAAATAAACAGGTAGAGGGAGTGTGCTTGGCATCTCTGCTGCTGTTTTGTTGTTCAGCGGTGGATTTTTGCTTTTGGGGTTAAACATTTCCCAATGCAACATTTTGTATATAAGCCTGCAGGTGTGTACATGGTGCCACAGCAGCAACAGTTTTTGCTTTTATTCCCAAGGATACCTGGCCAAATACAGATAATGTGACATCCTGTTGAGAGATTTATTATCTCAAACATCAGGTTTAGCATGCGGCGCTCCAGAATCAGAAAGCATGGGCTCTTTTCTAATCTCTGTGTTGACGTTCCCCAATGACACGAGGGGAACTGAGGGGGAACTGTGAGGAAAATGTCCCACAGGGACCAGTTTCTGCACCAGCAGAAGCTGCAGTCGACATTCATGCAGTCCATATGTCAGGGTTTGAGAACAATAAAAAAGGTACAGCAGCCTTCACACATGTTCCTAGCTAACTAGCTAGCTCGCTCAATACTAAGTATCTTTCCTGAGGTTTGTGGAAGGGCATTGTGGGAAAAGAAAATTCTGCAGCTGAAGTCAACACAAAAGCTAGAAGGAGAATGAATCCACAATAATAAAGACGTTTTTAACACCACAACATTTATCCAAGAATGCTTATTAAATTTGTTTCCCCCAACTCTAATCCGAAAACATATTTGTATTGAAAATGATTTGTGAATAGTGCAAGCAATTACCGTTATGTTTTTAAGTGCATCTAAGAGATAACTCATAAAAGGCTCCAGTGTTGCCCCGTCAAGATACAGAATAAAGACGTGCATTCATCGAGAAGATTATGCAACAATCCTAAAGGCATCAGAAAAAAACTGAGACAGCACAGGCCAAAAGCTGTTGCTTATTTTCACGAGGATGACTTTCCTTTTCCATTGATCTGACCTGTCCCAAATCTACGGACACGGCCAGACACATTTAAATCAAGGTAGATGTCAGAAATCAACAACATAACTTGTCAATATGCAAAATAAAAAGTACAAAATATGTCCCTGTCTGCTGTGTCATTGACAGGAAGCATCCTGGAATATCCTAAAACATCAGTGTTGACTGCATATTCAGATTTTTCCCAGGTAAATATTGTAAAGATCATCTCTGACAATCTGTTGATAACCTGGACATTGTGGTAGGTCACCAATCTACATAAAAATACATGTCAATATCGTTAAAGTTGCATTAAAGGGACAGTAGTGATATGAGTGGCCTTGTTTTGGAGATATTGGACGTCGAGATGTCGGCCTTCTCTTGAAGATTATGTTGCTGAAAGCGCCGAAAAAATACTTTTGAAAAACTCAACAGCAATGTCTCTTTCTAGAAATAACGACCCGGTTAGTCGAGATAATTCACAGACCTTGTTGTGATAGTTTCACGTAAGACAGATAATAGAGTGTAGTCCCATTATATAGGAGAGAAGACAGACATGTCTGTGGCCGATACCTCCAACACTACGCAACTCACAACGAAACAATCTGGATTGATAAATAGCACTAAAGGTAAGAGGGAAAATATGTATTTTTGAATTTGGGATGAACTGTCCCTTTAAATATTTATGTAACGTTTCCCATAAATCTTTGCTATTGGCACAATGCCAACTCCTTAGGGCAACTGTAATTGTTTGTTAATGATAACAAAATTGCTATATTTTTGTGTGAAATTACAAAAACAAATGCTCAAGTTGTACTGCCCAGTGCAGAAATGCTAAACGATAACACTGTTAAAAAGATTTCCCCACATTTTGAATCTCACTCTTTCACTGCCAACTCATATATTCTGCACAAAAACGCTGGTTTCACCTTAAACTCCAACACAATTCCTCAGATTCTAGAAATATGAAACAACTGCTGGTGTATTCTGAAGGATTGCTGCTTTCAAGATAAAGTGCCCCTTGATTCCTGATCTTTGACCCTTTAAATGAGGGCAACGCTACCAAAAGACAGTCTTGGAAGCAGTGGTGCAAGCGTGTACATGCAGACAGTTGCTGTAACACCCCACCCCCCCCCCCCCCCCCCCCCCACATGCTGACTTTGATGGACATACACCGACTGCTGTGTCACACAGCCACTGACTGGATACATGGGCGGGTGAGAGGCAGAGAGAAACACATAAGAAACCGCAAACCATCATTTAAGACGTTCAAATCTGACATGTGCATCACCCGCACTTAAGATTTTGACAAGCTGTGGTAGCTGGTTTACAGCCACTGTCGTCATCCTCCTCCGGTCAGCTCACAACATTTGGACTTGATTTCCTGCGTGTGTGAAGAATAAACTCGCAGAGCGGCTTCATAACACACCCAGTGATGTCCACCATGCCGTTTCCTAGTGGCACGCTGTGCATGTGTGCCTCTGCATTGTCCAGAGCAACCATTAGTTTCATGCAACATGTGACTTGTGGCTCTGCTACGCTGAGGTTCAGAAGGAAAATAAGGTCACACTGTTGTGCATGAGGAGTGAAAACAAGTGGTCCCTTTAGGAAACGGCATTAAACAGCAGAAAGGTGTTTTTAGAGCTCATTATAATCGCAGGGTGCTGCCTCCTGTGAGTGCCTTTTATTAACACTGCAGTGTCTGGGGGGGCAATCCACTCCTGGAGCAGGACTGTGAGCTGGGCTACGCCCCCAACCTTCGACCTCACAGTGTGATTGTTGACACTGCTGTGTGCCCATAACAATGTGTACATAAAAGGAAGGAAAATGACCCCCCCCCCCCTCAAAACACACACACACCACCCCTCCACCCCCCAACCCTCAATGAATGAGCGGCCACAAAACGCCAGAGAACCCCCCCCCCCCTCAGCATGATTCCCCGACCTACTCACCTTCGATGGAGATTACATGCTCCCGGATCTGGTTCTGCAGGGCCAGGTCATCGATGCGCTCGATCAGGTCGTAGATGGCGTAAATGTTCGGATGGACAGACTCGAACCGGTGGATCTCTGCCCGGATGGCCGCCGAGTTGGACAAAACAAACTGCGAGCTCGCCGAGCCGGGTTGGGAAGCCTGGCCCGAAACAGTCCCCGAACCGAACTGGCCAGCCCCTGAGCTCGCGGACGATCCGGATCCGAACTGGGACGGGATGGACTGGGGCACTGGGACGGGAACCGGCGTCGGGACCGTGCCTGGAGTGGGCATGGCTGGCTGAGACTGCTGCGAGATACCGGACCCTGGGACGCTCGACTGGAAATTCATCTTGTTTTTTTTTTGGTTTTTTGGAGGGGGAGCGACTAACTCTTTTTTTTTTTTTTTTTTTTTTTTTTTTACAACTGCAACACAAATATGCAGACTACAATTTGGGATTGAAGCGATGCGAACAAAAGAAGTCCGCGCGAACTGATGGTGTGGAAAACGATCGGCGCAGAAGCATCAATAGTTGATCGCCAAATGCAACGAAACGCGGCTCTTGTTCATATTATTAAAACTTGACTGTGATTCATTTTCCGTTATTTGGCCAGATCTGTCCAGGGCCCTTCTTTCTTGTTCTCTCTCTGTGGCTTACAAAACCCGCAATGCCTACCACTCGGACACTCCTTTATGGGCTGCCCCGCTGCTGTCGGTCTAACCCGTTTTCCTCCGTCGCTCTGTTTCGCAGGAGACAATGGGCTTCAGCACGGCGCCCTGGTCCGCTGCCTTCAATGCGTTGTTTCTGCGCTGCTGAAATGAAATCGCGTTTAGTCCTCTTTGGTCCAAGTGGTCCCTGCCCAGCGCCCTCCTCCGCATGCTGAAACGTCACCCAACACGTAAATGTACTTGAGATGGGGGAGGGTGTGATTGAATTTGGTGGAATGGAGGGGGGGGGGGGGTCGCAACGTGCACATCATTATAATAACCTACCTGGCAGTTATGCAACCGCAAAATAAACTGGCTACCGCAAGATACACAAGTAGATACAGCGATTTCATTTGGAGTATCAGCAGTTGTTGTTGTCTCGATTTAAAACAATAGCCACATGCAATTCTATCACAATTGGGCCCTTTCACGTGTGCATGCGCGCGCACGTGGACGCACAATATTGTCTTCTGAGGGGTTTCTTTGCACCAGTGTCAATAATGACGAATGTGTGTCCTCTTATAACTCTGAAATACTCCGTGTTTATGTGCAACTGTATACTATCATGGGTGGATGTCAGATTTGAAACCACAGCTGGAACAACAATGCTGTTTATATTTTTGCTAGAGCTTCTGTGGTTCCATCTATTTAAACACACACACACACACACGTGTATTATTCAATAATGGTCATGATAAGTACCATTGTCTATTCAGCAAACCATGAAGGCAGTGATACCGTCCACATACCTGGATGTCACATTAGACCACCTTTCTCCACAACGCGCATCATTAAATATCCCTGCATGTTTAAAAAGGCCTCACATTAAAGAATCTCATAAGAAGTGGTGTGATATGGATCATAATAGATATTCCTTCAATACAAAAGGAAGACACAGAGCCACCTGCTGGTTTGAATGCGCATTACAACAACAGCTGTTTCAAGGCCGGAAGACTGTCCCAATCAGTCAAAGTTGTGCTGTTGGAGCAGCAGTGTGATCATGACCCAAACTGGAGCTGGAGACAAAAAGCATATATTTCTGTGTCTGTAACACGGCATACTCTCAGGTAAAGTGTCTCGACTCTTTGATGCAGTAAAAATAAAAAAGAACTGTGCCAAGATGAAAAAGTTTATATAATAAAAGTGTTTGAAATATAATTCAGGGGAGAAAAAGTATTATAGTTTCTGAACACTTCAGGCAGCCTGAGGCTCAGAAGCTCTTTTCTCCCACATTAATAATACAGAGTGCAATAACTATGTTTTATTCTTCTTCTTCTCCTCAGTATTTGGAAACACAGCTTTAATCTGGAGGTTAATGTTGTTGTGTTTTTTTTAAAGTGCGATTTCCAAGACACATACTTGTAGATCATTCAAAAAACACTCATCTTAGCAATTTTGTGCTGTATTTTCAAACGGCGTTATAAAGTGCCAACGGTTTCTAATGCAGTTTGAACAGTTACCATGGTTGTAACTTAATTAAAGTTTTTTCACAATTTAACGACTCATGTTTTATGTGCCTCTGCGTGTGATGAGGGAGATCTACTCAAATCTCCTGAGGTCACCGTTACAAAGCTTTTTATTTAAAAAAAACGTCACTGTCGACAATATGGTCAGCATCTGAAGACAGCTGACATATATGCCTCTCTTTATGTAACAATGAAGCAACATACTGCACGCCTTGTGCTGTGTGTATTATCTTCAGCCTTCTGCCTCCATCTGTTGACCAAATTTGGAACTCCCCCCCCCCCCCCCCCCTTGCAAACACATTACCACGCTCATCCTGTTGAGCTCCATCATGGCCTGTAGGTGATCTCTGCTGATGAATAAAAAGCAGCAGGAAGCCACAAGTTGAATTTGGTGGATCTCAAAATAACTTGCAATAACTCGACATATCGGATTATCTTGCAGCTTGTTGGTCTTTGCTCAGAGCTTCATGCTCTGTGCAGTTACATGGATTATGCAGTTAATTCTCAGTATTTATTGGCACATGATAATGTTGGCACTGCTGTTACGTATTATGTAATGAGGGATGTGACACAAGATGAGCCTGCAGGGCTCTCCCTTTTTTGGCGAATGGCCGACCTAACATGTTATAACAGTAGCTAGACCGTAGAACAACATGCAATCCAAGCCGTTTCTCCCACAGTTATACATATCAGACAATGTAGGATATCCAACATTTATTCAAAGAGAGTGGAGTTGAATGAGGTTCTTAGACATTCTATTTTAATACACAATGTGTCATTTACAAGTAAAAGCGCAAATAAACACTAATAGAAAAGAGAGTGAAGACTGTGTGAAATTACAATAAACGCTCCATCTCATCTTTTTTATCTGAAATTACTTACATTTAGGTTTGAGTCTGTTTCACTGAACTCCAAAATGACCTTAGTTATTTGAGCTTTATATCTCCCAACTGACTTGTTAAGTATCTTTCTCCAAATGATCTGCGAGAGCTTGTGAGAGCCACCCCAGGACACTGGAATTCTCCATGAATACCAAAGCAGTCGACTTTCATTGACACCCAGCGAGACAAAATGAGGGAGAGCCACCATTTATGAAACCTGTCTGAATTATTGATTCTCATTGTAGCTTGCAGAGGACTGAACCTAAATTACTAGCTGTTTTTTCCCCTCATTTTACAAACCCTCGTGGCCAAAACCCGCATGTGAGTCTTTACAAAGGCCCCACTGTTCAACACGCTCGGTCACGCAGCTTTACTGAAGACAAGATGGAGCCAGTGTCATTATTGTGAATGTACCCATCAACCACAGATGACCCCAGAGAAACATCCTCTGGCAATATGTACCGTACACGCTGAAGGAAGTCAAGATGCGTTGCTACTGATCAGAAAATAAAGTTGCATAAAATGGAATCAAATGAAGAGCTCTGATGACATTAGAACTTCTCGTCCTCCCAACTGGAGCTTAGTCATCCTAATAATTCAAGTATTTGTGATGAGTTAGAACAAAACAGGCAGTGATATCCTGCCAGCTGACCAGAAAACACACATGAATCACTATAAATATGCAGCTGTGCCTCTCTACCCGTCACTTGACCTCTATATTGTCATGAAGTGATGCCAACACTCCCAGTAATCATACATCTATTATCTTTCCTCTCATCTGTATATGTGGGAAGTGTTTTAATGCAATGCACCGCTGGAGGATGACGCAGCTGAATTTGTTGCATAATGATAATAGATTATTATTATTGATTATAAGTCAAACAATGCTCTCTGTTGGAAACGCCATAGACTGACTTTCTCATCGTTCATTTCCTGTCTGCGTTAGTTTCCATCTTTCCTGATGACACTCATCTCTCATTTGATGTTTTTAAAACTCTGGTTGCCACTTGCAGTTTTCTTTAAAGTGAAAATAATGACTCTATTGTGTTTGTAATTGTGTGTTTGAATTGGTTTTGCTTTTACACTGTATGTGTCGTTTCTTGTACGAATGTCTCGTTGTATACAAAACGACCAGTTTAAATACAGGATTAACAAACTAAACTGTCACCCTACTTACTTTTGCACTTGTGTATACAGCGTATTAGAGCCGTGGCTCAATTTCTTTTCATTAAACCTCAGTGTTACAGACGGCAGTTCTGTTTCTTCTTCTGTTAAATGTGGTCATTAAAGTCTGGATGAACAAAAACCTGAATATGCACTGTGTCTCTTACTTCCTGTAGGTCTTTCACGCAGGGTTTAAAATACATAATTACAGACAATTGCATATAACAAACATCATAACCCTGTCAAACATTCATTCATTAGAGCAAAGACGGTATTGGCTGCTTAATAAAGGACAAAAATGCGTTGATTTCTCAGGGCAAACTTTGCATAAGAGACATTATCTCATGAGCAAACTGAAGTAACTGCAGAAGAAAGAGATGAGTCCCTATTAATTCTCCTTTATATTGAGGCCCTCTAGCGTGCCATCCAGACACCTCCGCTTTAACCACCATCTAAGGATGTCACTGGTGCAGAACAGAGACCACAGGCCTCCTCTGAGGGTTCACATAGCTGTGTCTGGATCAGACCAGTGGCCTCGCTGGCTGCTTTCTAAAGAGCTCCTCTCTCTTTTTCTACTGGTCAGGTTCAAGTTATTAAACCATTTCAAACACCCTGAACAAATGACCCAGGGTCACCCTCTTCACCACGCACTTTAATGGAGTTCATTTTCAGCGAGGAAAATAAGTCTTTCCAGAACTGGTTGCAGATTGCATCTGTGTTTGTCTACAGGATATTTTTTTTCACTTCCAACATGTACAGGCTATTCTGCGTTTGATTATAGCCGAACCTGGGAACAAATAACCAATGAATATTGACTCAACAATGTCACGTTTTTGTTTGTAGGAAGAACAAGTTTGGTCAAAGCGCCCCAGAAGCTCTCACAGAAGTTTTGAAACTCAAAACAGTTCACAGCCGAATCTAAAACATCAACAATGAGCTGAAAAAAAATTCTACGGACTATTGGACATATTGCTTGCTGCAAAGCTGTGTTAAAAGGTATCACCTTTGAAAGTCCTGAGATCTTAACCAGAATGTAAACTTAAGCCTAATTGTTTCAGAATAGGAGGCCTCACTTCTGTTTGGGCTTTTGATTTCTGTTGTTGGAGTTTTATAAGAGTTAAAAGAGGTTTAAAAGAGGGTCAGACCTTAATCTCATCGAACTGACAAATCACTATGTAGGATAACATACTGTTCATTTCTTTGTCTGAGAATGACTTTCTTTTTGGCAACCAAAGGAATACATATTTGCAAAGCCCATTTGCCATGTAATATATTAAATGTGTCTTTATTTGGTGTTATAACAATGCCTTATGGGCATTTTGGTGTTTAGTCATCTCCATCAAATGTGCAAAGCTCAGTTTGTAAATGGTTTAATCAACCCTTTATGGAAGTTATTTCTTTATTTGCACTTCTCAATCGGAGTGTTAGAGAAGAGCACAACGGCAGGGATTTGAACCCTGATCCTCATAAAGAGCTGTTTCCTATTTACATTGTTGGACTGCCGCTCATGTTACATCATCAGGTTATTTTCTAGGGGTTTTAGTGACCTCTTGAACGGTGACCTTGTGTACTGTACAAGAGTTCACTGTAGGTAGCAAATACGAGACTTTCTGTTGCAAGATGATTGTGTGAGAGGTAATGAGAAGAGAAAGAAAAAGGAAACACCCATTTGATTCCATTTGATGCGTTTGGGTTACTAGATGATTGCGCTTCACTGACATCTAGGGGGAGTTTGTATTATAGAATATTACAATGATTAAAAGCATTCAAGTTGGGATGTAAAAATTGTGATGAATGGATTGCGGCCTGTAAATAAAAAATAATACTTGTGGATAAAATTGTATTGATTGTTTGTTTGGCTTGATGTCAAAGATGTCTGGTTGCATTAGTGTCTCTTCCTCTGTTTTCTTTTTTTCTTCAGATTATCAAAAGCAAATGAAAATGAGTTGCTGTAACTTTAAAAGGGTGTTTTTTTTATATATGTATTTTTTGACAGTTAAGAAAATATTCCCTTTCTTCAGCTTTTGTGTCTTAAACCACAAATATAATGTCTGGTAAAGAATATATGAGACAATGAAATGTTTTAGTTTCATGTAATACCTCTAGAGCGAGCGACAACCCCTAAACTACCTCCTCTCTGCAGCAAAATAGGATCCTCCACACACTGCAGACTTACATTAACCACACCCCTTCTCATGTTGCAGCAAAACACTCGACGTCGTTTTTTTCTGTTATTTTCCCAGAATACACCTGGAAAAGTACAGTGACGAACGAATATACTGATGGGAAATTAGGTACCTTTTTAGGAGCTGAATCTTTTGAACCTATTCACTGGGATGGACATTTTTATTTGTTGATCTACTTTATTGATCCCAGTAGCTTTATAGAGCATGCATGCAACAACAAATTAAAAAAATATATATATATATTTTCAATAAATAAAAACATGGATGTATAGTATGGATTATATCTGATACTATCTCTGAATTTCATGCTTTTGAGAGGCTGTTAGTTCGGACTTCATTTAAGACTGGATGTTGTGTTGTGGCTAACCAAAATAATAAGTGAATAAATAAAGGAATATCTTAAAAATAAATATATATCTGCATCGACTAATGTTTAAACGTAGCCTCAATGAAGGCATGGAATGAAGCAGAACAGTTAAGATTAACAATTTCTTTATGATGGTTAACGTTACATTCAAATCTAAAAATTAAGAAATTAGACACATGTAGCGTTAGTTGAAAAGACCATTTAGATAAGTTAGTTACCTACAGTTTTTATATTTTATGTAACCTAATAAAATAATGAAATATTTAACTATGCATTAGCATATGAATCCAGTTTAAAAGGTACAGTATTTAACTTTAAATACATTAATAAAAGCCATAGCCTATGTTAGCCTAGCTTGCAAAACAACTGCTAAATTAGCTTTCAGTTGGCTCTCAGTTGAACGGATCGTTTACGAACTACCCATCAGCAGATGACAACAACAAAACAGACTGAGAGGGTGTTAGCGTAGCTAGCTAACGTTACCTGAGATAAACAACTGGTGGTTTTTGTCCGTGTGTTACACCTTCACGGCTGGAGTTTTGCCAAATTAGACATTTCTTTTTTGTACAGCAAATATGGTTAATCTGTGTAACCAGCCATGGTGCTCAGTTATTATAGTCTAGCTAACGTTAGCTAAGTAGCTTTGCTAAGCTAAGCTCTATGTATGCCAAGCTAAAACTGGTTAGCTAGCTAGCTTAGTTGCTAGCTTGTTAGCTAGCAACTCGCCTATAGTCGAGGTGGAGACCAAGAACAGGGAGATGCGAGCAAAGTGAGGTAAGGCCAATGAAATCGTTTATTTAACTAACTCAATGTAGAATATCGTCCCTGTGCCAATATAAATCTAAGCAGGTGCTGTTGGCTTTTTTTTTGATAATCTAATTACGTTTGTCAAATTCATCGACATTCAGAAATAGCTGTCCTGCGCTAGCCAGACAGCTGTGTTAGCTAATAGCCAGTTAGCGCAGTCACTGGGTTGTTATTGAACAGTTAACTGCCACTGTAACCATGACTAACGGGAGGCCTCGAGATTAATGCCAACGGTTGGGTGCCAGTGTTCTCAGTTCGTTGAACATAATTTGATTGCTCGGGTAACCCGTTGGGATTCTAGGCCCACAAACGGTTATTAACGGCAATCAGCTAGCCACCGACATCCTCATAGTCTGTGATGGACACTCAGCTGGTAAACATCAACAGTTATTAGTGTTTTATTAGCGCTACTCTGTTTGATTATTATATCTTTAACTTGGTATTTTATCGGAGTAGCCATCTGGTGCGACGTTCTCCATATAAACGTGTCCTCAAAGGTGGACTGTCCACTTCTTCAGTCCGTTTTGAAAGTTTTCCTTTGTCTTACATCATACCAACATACAAGGTGACTCAGCTAATAACATAGTTATACAGTAGACAGGAATTTGCAAGTGCCCCACATGATTGGGTAGAAGAGGATGAAACCTTTTGTTAAAGCGTATCATATTCATGATCTAAAGATACAGACTCTCACAATAATACCCTTTTACATATGAACATACATAAATACAACATAGTCATAATAATACCTGTTACATATGAATATACATAAATACAACATAGGTATTCATCAAGTGGCGTTGTGGTTGGATTAACTGGCAGCATCCGCTCTCACCAGAACTTATTTAATCATAGTAAGGAAACTCAATCAAATGTAAAGATGATCAACTATCTCATGTTCATGTTTGTTTGTTAACAGGGTGGCCTTGAAGATAGGCAAACGCGAAGACCTCTGGGACATTCAACATGAAGTTGTATGTGTTCCAGGTCAACAATGGCAGCACATTGACATTTGACACTGATCTTGCCGTCCAAACGTAAGAAACTGGCCTTATACCAATATTAGTGGGAAATAGTGGACAGAATATCTTGGTTGTTGTGATCTAAATACATTCTTCCTTTTGTTTCAGTGTACTGGAGCTTAAACATGCCATCCAAGCCAAATATAAGATTGCAATTCAACATCAAGTCCTTGTTGTCAATGGAGGGGAATGTATGGCTGCAGAGAGGCGTGTCTGCAGCTACAGTGCTGGCACTGTAAGTTTTAATTCATTAGTGTGCGTTTTACTGGCTTAATGGTATTAAGGGTTGCATTTGTGAGAAACACTACTAATGTTTTCCTGTTGATCTTTAGGAAACCAACCCCATATTCCTGTTCAACAAAGAGATGATCTTGTGTGACCGGGATCCAACGATCCCCAAAACCACCTTCTCGATTGAGAGTGAGATTCAGGTTAAAGTAGAGGAGTCTCTACTGATGCCAGCTGTCTTTCACACTGTTGCCTCTCGAACACAACTTGCTCTGGTAGTTATCTATTTATTATTTTGTTTTTAAAGCTGCTTTTCATTGCTTTGGAAGGTGTGCCTGTCATATGCACAACCTTTTTATGAGATTAACTCATAAAATCATTGTATCCAATCCATTGACTATGGAGTGCTCCTAACTTGTCCTGACTGTATTTTTTTCCTCTGCAGGAAATGTTTGAAGTTGCCAAGAAACTTTGCTCTTTCTGCGAACGATTGGTTCATGATGAACACCTGCAACACCAAGGCTGGGCTGCCATTATGGCCAATCTGGACGACTGCACTCTGTCTTATCAAAAGTTACTCATGAAATTTGACACTTCATACACAACCTATCAACGTGATTTGGAGGAAATTAAGGTGAAACTCTCAAAGTAAGTGTTGGCACAGAGAACATGCTATTTCATACTTTCCTAATCTAATCCAATAGTTTTGAAGTAATTACTACATATTGCCTTTGTTGACATCGTAACTATTCAGGCTTATTTAATCACAGTCTTGGCTCAATTAAATAACAGTAAATAAATCCACGTTATAATGTATTTCTTGCTTAAAGGAAATGAGCCCGATGCACTTGATGTCTTAATGACCACGTCTCATGATTGCAGGTTAGGGACATCGGTTTCCGTAATGGCGAGGATACCTTTGCTGGAATGTTTGACAAGACACAGTTACAGAGAGAGCATGGAGAAGTCCAGCCCAACCCCAGGAAAGGATTCAGATGAGACCGAAGGAGAGAAATCCACTGACTCTGTGCTCTGCGCTGATGCACAGAGGCCCCCCAAGTCATCAGCGTCCTGCTCTGCTGCGGGGACGGCCACATGTAAGCCACCCGGCGACCAGGGAACAAATGAAATGACTGACAGTGGCGGGCTGAGAGCTGCACTGCTAGATGATGACGACGACGATGATGATGACGATGATGATGATGATGATGATGGGCCAGAGTTCACCAACCCGTGCTGCTTCAATGTCACACTGTTAGACTGGATCAATGTGCAAGACCGACCCAACGATGTGGAATCGGTTGTGAGGAAATGCTTTGACTCCATCAATAGGGTGAGTCACGGACGACGTATGAATAGTGTTCTAAATTTACAGTCATAAACATCACCAGTCTTTACTGAAATCTTGTTTCTTTCAGCTCGACCCTCGGATTATTCAACCCTTCCTGACAGATTGTCGCGACACAATTGCCAAGCTAGATAATCAAAACATGAAAGCCATCAAGGGGCTTGAGGACCGCTTGTATGCTCTCGACCAAATGATTGCAAGCTGTAACAAGTTGGTGAATGAACAAAAGGAACTTGCTCAGGTACGTAACGTAGGAGATGAACACTATAAAATGACTCTCTATATTTAGTTATGTGCTCACGTATTATCTCTCGCAGGGATTTCTGGCCAATCAGAAGCGGGCTGAAAACCTGAAAGACACATCTGTTCTGCCTGATTTGTGTCTGAGTCACACCAACCAGCTGATGATCATGCTGAACAACCACAGGAAGCTGCTAGACATCAAGAAGAAGTGCACCACTGCCAAACAAGAACTTGCAAACAACCTTCAAGTCAGACTTAAGTAAACACTGAAAACCACGTCTTCCCCAACTTGTTTGTTAGACTTGTTGAATAGCTCACTGCTCTCTGCACACAGTGCTGCTGTTGGCTTGTTCTATTGAATTTAGGCTTAAAGTCAAGTCAAGAGAATCATGTCTGCAACTCCTAACAGTGCTAATGCTTTTGCATCAGATGGTGCTGCTACGTGATGCTTCATGCAGACCAGGATGGGGAGAAGCTTCAGGCTCTGCTCAGACTCCTGATGGAGCTGATAGAACGAGTGCGGGTGGTGGAGGCCCTCAGCACGGTGCCTCAGATGTACTGCTTGGCCGTGGTCGAAGTCGTCAGGCGAAAAATGTTTATGCGCCACTACAGAGAGGTCAGTGCTCATTCTGTCAGACACGGATTCAAAGAGGTGCAACCGGAAGCCACTCCTATTCTTTAATCTTTTAATATCGTTCTTTTCAGTGGGCTTATGCACTTGTGAAGGACGGAAAGCGACTGTACGAGGCGGAGAAGTTCAAAAGGGAATCCTTTGGTAAACTCTTCAGTAAGTGTCTGTTGAAAGCTCAGCTGATTGGAGTCGTCACTGTGGAGCACAATGTGCTTTTGAAATAACAACCAAGATCACAGGTTTGATCTATTTGCTTATTTCCTTTCAGGGAAGTCTTTCCTCAGAAATCGTTTGTTTAGAGGACTCGATTCATGGCCTCCAACATCATTTTGTGTAAGTTACAGTTTAACAACAGTTTGACCGAGTTGGTATTTACGTGTATATTATTTCAACTGTATTTTAAGGGGTCTCCTCTTTTGCTTTCTTTATTATTATTAATAGACACGAAAGCCCAGAAGGTTTGACGACGAACTTCCAGACATCTCACTTGATGACCTGCAGTACTTGAAATCCTGTTGTCCTTTAGAGGTGCAGCCTTTCCTGATGTAAGTCACTGTCCTCAGTTATTGAAATGTGTCAGATATAATCTCTTCAGTTTATGTAACGCGACCAGAACTATCCTACGATGTGATCTGATCAAAACATACATTTGGAAGTTTGTGTCCACTTCTAAATCAAATTAACAGACAATTAACAGAACGGGCGGCAATTTGTAAGACTTTTGATTGTGTTATCACTTGTCTCACAAGTAACCAATCGCACTGGGTTGCCTGGATGAGGAAGCTGTGCAGGAAACCTTACACCTTACAAGATGCAGGAGATATGGAGGCTGTTTATTCTTAAGTTGTTGTTACAGCTGTAAATAAAGTCATTATTTATGAAATGTTATTGATTGTGTTGGAGCCTGATCCTGTGGTGGGGAAATTGTCCTGACTCTTGCAGACCTCTGCTATAGATCTTTAGTACTAAAAGAAAACATAGTTTTGAATTCTGTCCTTAACGTTATTCCTAATATTTACATTTTTTTTTTCTGCAGGGTTCCCACAATGTGTGACTTCGAGCCTTTAAATCGGCACGTAGAGACGCTTCACCGGCTGGTCCAAGCTGCACAGAGTGTGGATGAGATGTCTCAAACTATTACTGACCTGCTAAATGAACAAAGGGTAATGAGCGCTTGATTAACAACCTTCATTTGTGTTATTAAGTCGGTACGAATGCAGATACGCTGGTTACTGGATAAAGATAAATAGTATGATTTTGCTTTTCTCTCCCTTGCTGTCTTTGCAGATATCCTTTAGTCAGAGATCCGCCGTGTTCACCCCACAGTCTGGAAGCTTACCTGGGACCACGACGCCGATGTCCTCCAAAACCCCGTCCTCTCTCAACCTGCAGAGCCCCATCTGCCAGCCGCTCCATGTTCCCATCATCCCAGCCCCGCTGGAGGACCTATCCCCAGACAGCATCGACGCACAAACATTTGACTTTGAAACCATTGGCCACCCCAACATGGATCCGGTCCTGCAGCAGGGCTCCCTCGACTTGGACTCTCTAGCAGAGAGCCCTGAGTCTGACTTCATGTCTGCTGTCAACGAGTTTGTGATTGAAGAGAACTTGACCTCTCCGAACCCCATCAGTGACCCTATTAGCCCTGAAATGATGGTGGAGTCGCTGTACTCTTCAGTCATTAACGCTATTGACAACAAGCGCATGCAGGATACCACCATACTAGAGAGGGAGAACTCGAGGATCACTGTGCTAAAACAAGTGATTGACAAGTACCGATCCGCTGCAGAGGAGTCCCATTCAAACTTCAGAAGTGTGAAGGATGATCTCCATCACTTGAGAGGCATGGTTTTAAAAGAGCAACATGACTTTGGCTTTGTTTTGAGAAATTTGACCACAGAGGTGAGCAACATTGTGGACAACATTTGCCAAACCCAGAAACTGGAACTAAAGGAGGAGCATCAAAGTGAGCTCCTCTCCCTTCGGCAAGAGCTTGAGAAGCAGGTTCAGACGCTAACGGAGGAAAACCAAGTAAACCAGAGTATTGTCAGAGACGTCCAGCACGCGATGCTGGAGCTGGAGGGGCGAATGGAGCGCAAAGAGAAAGAACTCACTCAGCTGGAGAACGAGAAAGAGCGATGGGCCCAAACGGAGAGTCACCAGACGGAAAGGATCCAAAACATGGAGCAGATGATGAGCGATCAGACCGAAGAGATCAAGACGCTCTCGGCCTCGAGAGACTCTCTGACCAGCCAGCTGGAGAATCTGCACTTTGAGATTGAACGTGGAGAGCAGAAGATCCGGCAGGAGTTGGAAGTTGTTGAGCAGTCTCACTTAAAAGAGATGGAGGAGAAAATGAAGCAGGAACATGCAGCACAACTGGAGACCCTTACCAAGGACAACCAGGAGGCTCTGGAACATCTGGCTGCCGAAAATAGTGCAAAGTTAAGTGAGGCAGCCGAACACCACGCCACTGCACTCAAAGAGAAGGAAAACCAAATTAAGGACGCGGCGGCTCGTATTGCTGAGCTCGCAGAACTCCGCTGCAAAGTAGAGGTGGAGTTAGCCCTCAAAGAGTCGGAGGCAGAAGAGATGAGGCTCTTGCTTGAGGAGGCTAAGATGCAGCAGGCCGAGGCGGTGGAGTCCCAGGTAGAGGCCGCGACCAAAGTCCTCAGCGAAGAGCTGGCAGATATACAAAAACAGCTTCATGTGAAAAACGAGGAGTACGAAGTGGACCTGGCAGAGCTGAGGAGTCTCATGAGGATTGAGAAGGACCACTGCATCTCGGAGCTGGTGGACACGCACGAGGAGGAGGCTATTTTGTCGCGGAACGAGCTCTCCTCCCTGCAGCGGCAAGCCCACGACGCCGAGAAGAACCACGGCGAGCAGCGGGAGAAACTCGAGCAGGCTTTTGAGCAGCAAGCGGCCGCTCTAAAGGAAGAAAAAGAAAAGCAGTTCAGGAGTTTCCAGGAAGTGGAGCAGGAATTGAGGACTGTTATCAGCAATTTGCAGGCAGACAATGACCTGCTCTCCACAAAAATAGAGCAGGACAGTCAAGCGACGGAGAGAGGTTTAGAAAAAGAAGTGGCCTCAGAGGTTGCATCCCCAGATGCTTTTAAAGAGTTGGAGCAGCAGAAGGAGGACATGGAGAAGAGACTGTTAGACAAAATTAGACAGCTTGAGGACAAGCTTCATGGGAGACAATCCTCCAAAAGGTAAATGTTTGATCACACTGGCAGACGCATTACATGTAGAAATCTGGAGCCTGATCCTGAATGAATCTGCTCACATTTACATTTAAATGACCCATTGCAGAACTATTTTGTTTTTGTGCTTGTATGGCCACATGATATATTTCTTTTGTCAGAATTGAACTTGATTGTGTGCCTCTCAGTGATGAAGGGTTGCCGCTGCATGCTGAGGAGCGAGCAGATGCCGGAGCACCTCTGTCTCTGGACTCGGCCCTGCAGCAGGAGAGGGCCAGCCTGCAGAACCAGATGGAGCTCCTGGAGAAAAGGAAGAACGAGGAGATGCAGAACCTCAAGACATCACAGATCGCAGAGCAGCAGGTTTGTGTTTTTGGGCTGTAAAATAGGCGGGAAAAGTTACGTGTCTCGACTATTTATTTACTGAAGATCGCCGCCATGATTGATGGCGTATCACTCCTAATAATGGGAAACAGTTGACTGCTTGAACATAAGTTCATGTCGTGTAGTGTGGATGCTTACCTAAGTGAGTACTTGCTTTGTGAAACCTTAAATGTTTAATGGATATCGACACCGTCTCTCTCTGCAACTTCCATTCCAAGTTCAGCCTCACACACCAACAGATCAATCTTTCATTCATTCAACTGCCACTGATGTTGTTACTGGGTATTAAAATGATGAAGAGACCAGACATAAAAATCAAACGGAACATTAAAAATCCACAAAACAATTGAAACTCCCATGGCTGCAAGCTGATCTGCATTGTTAGAACTTAGCAATTGAAAGGCATCCTCTCCAGTCATTTGTGCTTTGGTATGAAGTCCCTGTTGTGAACGAAATGCTTGCTAACCTCGTTATTCTTTTGGTTCCTCTAGACGAATTTCAACACTGTTCTAACCCGAGAGAAGCTGAAGAAAGAACAGATCATCAACGAGCTGACGGAGAAGTGGAGGAAAGTTACCCAGCAGCAGGAGAAGGACAAAGGTGACGGCAGTTCAAAAAATATTATAAAAGTCAAAAGAAAGAAGCCCTTGACACAAATTGTGTTTTCTAACAAGCTGCTCATATAAAAAATGTAATCTAGGTGATAGCGGGCTTAAAACATGAGCTCTACTACTTACTACCGTGTTTTAAGAACAGCCACTCTGTGAGGTTTCATGTTACAGATCGACATGTTTCTTATTTGCAGCTCTGATCGAGACGCTCTCCGAGGACCGGGCCATCGTCATGCAGGAGAAGAAACACTTGGAAGAAGAGCTGAACCGCCTGCGCAGCACTGCGCTGGTCTCGTCTGCCTTCTTCCATCCTCACCCCTCAGCTCAGGAGCTCACGGAAGCTTCGGCTTCAGCTCGAGCTCTGCACGTTGCCGGGCCCTTTTCCTCCGAGCACATGGCTGAAACCGACAGACTGGCCTCTGTGGCGGCCATTGGAGATGACGAACAGGTTGATTCAGCGGTGGAAGCCAGCATGGTGACAGTCCAGTAAGCATCTTTTCTCCTATGAATATCGTGTTGATAGCTTGTAATGTGGTGATTGGGATCACACAGAAGAAAGCAGACACATTTACATGCCTTTGCCAGCCAGTGTCTTTGTCCCTGCTCCACTCTTCTTATTGTTGAACCAAGGTTAACACGGTACGAGTGTCTGTTTACGAATATGTGACACTGGTGAGAGAGCTTCGACAGTTCAGAGAGGAAAATCTGTGTAGACGAGGAGCGCACAGTCTGTCTTTGTTATGTGTTGGAATTTTACCAATCACCTTTGGACTTTGGTTTTAAATACACACAATGCAAATACACACACGGCTTTACCCTCCATCAGCTCTAATCAGAGCCATTTAAACACAACAACAAGTCCTCATCTTCAGTGCAGTGTTCTTCTAACACCATGCTGCCTGTGAAAATATTACTACAGACATACTTTGTCCATTCAGAGGTTGAGAATGTATGTTCTGCATCATAACAATGTTGCTTTTAGAAGAAATGAGTTTATTAAGATCAAACTAACATATACAGCCATTATTTCCTCGAGGAAGATTCCTGTACTTCATTCATTACTCGTTCTGTATTTTCAAGCACAATATTGTGTTGATTATAATAATTCATTTGTTATATACAGTAAACCCAAAGCAAGCTTGCAACAGTATCGAGCCTTTTGTTATGAGGACATGGAATTGGATGCCAGCCACTGACAGAAAGGGACTTTGCATTATTGGTGACATTTTTCAGAGGATATTAATCAATAATGTGATGTTGTCTCTCGTAGTGAAAACGTCCTGATGTCGGAGGAGAAGCAGCGGATACTCCTCCTCGAGAGGGTAAATAGAAACACCGTATTCGTCACATTGCATTTGAGAGAACAAGATGCTGTTTCTGTCTCTTATCTGTTTCATCTGATATATGTTTCAGACTTTACACATGAAGGAAGAAGAAAACAAGCGCCTCAGTCAAAGACTGGTCAGTTATTTAATCTTATCTCTGTGGGCTATGTAACGCCGGCTCCACTGGGTGGCAGTAGCATCAAAGAGTACAATCCTGACCCAGGAGGCCAAAGAGCTCAGTGAAGGAACAGGATTCTTTTAGGAAGTGTGTCATTAGAACGAGGAGAGGGATTCAATTCAAACAAAAACGTATATTCTATTACAAAAAGTGTAAAATATACTTCTGTGTTTTTGAAAAAACATTTTACAAAGAGGATCAAATAAAAATGAGAGTATAATGCAGTAAATAGGTTATAAATGCTAATACTAGTTACTACGCCTATGTCTTGTAAAAGCCCAATAAGACGAATGTTAGAAGTCATCAAAGTCCAGCGTTGGTAACCCTTCAGTGTAACACGTGTAACGTGTCTCTCATCCTCTTCTTCAGATGTCTCAGAGCATGTCGTCTGTGTCGTCACGGCATTCAGACAAAATCGCCATCAGAGAGTAAGTGGATGAAAAAACAACACATGTCCTCCGCTGTATTTGTTTTCAGCTGTTTTCTGTTTTTAGATAAAACTGACCACCATGACATGAAGTGTAATTACACACATTGTTGTGTAATTACATTCATTTGTTGTCTTTTTTTTTACGTTATTAGTTTGCAGAAGTCTTTGTAATCTTCTCTTTTGTGTCTTTTTTTTTAATTCAGTTTCCAGGTAGGCGATTTGGTTCTCATCATCCTGGATGAAAGGCACGACAACTACGTGCTGTTCACCGTCGGTCCCACCCTCTACTTCCTCCACTCGGAGTCTCTCACTGCACTGGACCTCAAACCAGGTCAGCTGCTGGAGTGTGGACATTTGTGTTCTTTATTTTACTGATGAAATAATTCTGTAAAAGTTGATTTCATACGTCAGGCAGGAATGGATTTATAACAGAAACTGTATGTAGACGTGTTGTCAAAAAACGGGTTAATGCATTATTTTTGTTACAATTTTCTTCATACGCTTTATGTGACACATACACACACAGACACAGGAGGATTTATTTGTTGTTTACTGCGTGTTAAACGAGTATTTGTCGATTTGTTTTGTTGTTTAGCATCAGGGACCTCAAGACGGCCGTGGGTTCTTGGAAAGGTGATGGAGAAGGAATATTGCCAGGCAAAAAAGGTACTGAATCTGCCAAAAGTTCTGAAGTGATTTTTTCAATTTGTGCTCTTTATGAATATGTATAAACAAATATCCTTACATAACTGAATTGCGGTCTTTTTTTACTGATCATTTCCACACATGGTTTTGGATTTATTCTTTTGATGGCGTTGGCTCGATCCATGTCGGTGAAGCCGTTCTAATCACCTACTGTATTGCCTTGAACCATCCTGTCTCACGAAAGCTTTCCTTCCTTGTCTCCTTTCCTTCACCAGGCACAGAACAGGTTCAAGGTTCCTTTAGGAACCAAGTTCTACAGAGTGAAAGCTGTTCCGTGGAACAGAAAAGTATAATAGCCAAGAAATGAGCTACAAATGTATATTTATATTGCTTAATTTTTTGAACAGGAACTTAACATCATAATTCATAACTTGAAAATCAAAAGACCTTAAAAATTTAAAGAATTTACGATCATCATGCAACTTCTGGTTTCAGTTCAATGTCCCACCTGCTACCACCTTTTTCTTTTCTTTTAAACCCAGATATGTTACAGTGGACCAAATGCTATTAACTCTATTAGGGCATTGCTCTAAACACTGTGGCATTACGCCATTCGACCTGTGTGTAAAATTGAACAAAATTTGGATGTTAAATATTAGTTCTCATTATCAGCATTTGTCCTTTTGTGGAAAATACGGTGTCATTATCAGCATAATTAAATACAAATATACATTTATTATAAATGTTTATGGAGGAATGTTCATGGCATGCATATTGATATATTTTCTTTGATTTACTTATCCAGATAAATGTTGTAGTTGGAAACGTAGTGAATGCTGTTTGTTACTCACAAAGCAGTGTGGCCCTCTGTCGATACTGACATGTACATTATAGCTGACGTCTGGAACCAGGCGTCTTTGCAATCCTTTGAAATGCACTTTCAAAAACAATGCTTTTTGTTGATTTGAAAAGGGAAGTTAATCGAGCTGTCAGAACTAAGTAAATATATCAGCACAAACTTCTCACGATCATAGAATATTGATATGTAGAAAGGAATACTTTGTGACTGTGTTTCATTATTGGACGACATTGTACATTATACATTAAATCACACATGTAACAATAAATTACTGTATTGTAAAAGATAGAGTTTTGAAACAATAAAGGATTGATCCCAAACATACTCTGCTGGTTTTATTTTTGGCCAATTATTGTTTGAGAATTATTTGAGAATTATATGTAATGCTAAAAACATGTTTATTTATCATTAAGGTGTGAAAAGTTTTCCCGTTTCCTGGACAAAAACTAATTCACTGCTCGCAGACATTTGCTAATTTTCACCAAGATTCACTCTCCTGCTGAGATTTCTGCATTAACTAACTAATGACTAACTAATAACCATTTTATTAAACATGGTTATTATGAAGTAAAATAAACACCGTGACTTTTAGGACGTATATATTACAAATCTTTTTAATGATGCTTTTTTAAATGTTCTGGAGGATTCAGGAGTCAATGTGGAATAGCACAGTATAGTGTATTCATTTGATTTAGCGTATTTGCTTTTGTGGAAACATTAATGTTGGCACGCTGCTGCAGGAAACAGACTTCAAAAAGGCTTCAAATCGGGGCCCAAGAACGATGCGGCCCTCATGGAGAAGGAAGCCCACCAACATCACTTTCCCAGTTCACAGCGGGGAGCATAGCAGCTCTCTGCCGAGCACTCTCTACCATGTGGGTCTAGGGGTGTTTTAACAATGTTTAGCTCTATTTTCTCCATTTAGCATAAGCCTGTTGTCACATTTGGATGGCTCCTTCATAAATTGATGGTGTGATTCCTACAATTTCGGGACAGGCCTGAATGACAAAATATGCAACACAACATTCGATACCGAGGTGGCTGGCAAGCACCAACCATGTGCACTGGACAGGCTCTTAGTGTAAATGTTTACAACCCCCCACTGAGCTCAGTGCTGCTGGGAGTCACTCTCATCAGGCTGAATGGGATTTAACATTGCCATGTGTAGTCTCGAGCTAGCTCCACCAATAAAACTGCCTTTGACTGGCTGACAAACTTATTTCTATCACACTTGACTACAAATCTTCAGTATCATAAAACTAGCCGTTGTTAAACTGCATGCATAGCAACTCACAACGAGGTCTGAATCTCATTGTGATATTTATATAAGCAGGATTTTATGATTTAATTTAACAGGAATAGTAAAAAAAAAAAAAATTGCGTTCTAGCTTTCAGATCGCAAGTGTTTTCCATGGAAATACAAAAAAATATATAAATACAAACTGAAAATAGTTAGCCACAGAAATTCAGATATAAATATATATGTTACATATGTATTACATTAGGTTATAGCTTACATATACACAGACACACATGGAAACATATTACCCAAATAACATTTGAATAAGCCTTTCGATAAAAATGAATTTAAAGGAGTATACTGATTCTGTAAGTCTGTAAGTAAGAGTTGAAGCATCGTAATATTAGAGTTTTAAAACCTGTTCTAATGGACAAGACACTATTAAATGACACATTATATTAATGCACTTCTCCTATAGAGTTGATAGTACTGAGGACTGTAAGACAAAAGGTTTCTTTTACACAAAGGTTTTTTACTTAATAGTGATGTTACATCAGCCCCTAACATTTAACACAACTTCATACTCACTTTATCTTCCCACACAAGTTAATTCAAATGAATCTCTTCTATCACTATCATGCAAAAAGTTCAAAGGTAACCTGAACTTTCTTATGTAAAAAAAAAAGCATAAATTCATCACAAACATACTCTAATAATTGTGTATGAGGACAGGTATCTGAATGCCGCTTTCAAATGCCATCAGCTGAAATCCAAAGACACATTAGAATGGCTTTTCTTTGCTTGTCAACACATGCTGGAGGCACTAAATTAAGGTTTAGACGAGTAAATGTGAAATATCAAAAAAACGGTGTCAGGGACAACTCACAAAGAGTGTCATACAGTCTCATATCTTGCCCTTTGTCCCCGATATCCTCTGTATTTGAAGATAATACACAAGTTGTATTTGATTTTCCAATATCTCTGACACTATGCAAGATAGACGGAGCTGCAAATAAACAAGCATTATTTGTAGGGTAAATATATGCATGAACTTCAAATGATGGATAAATGAAAAATAAATGGGAAAGCCTTAACATAACATTTATATTTTCAAAATCGAAATGGAACGAGTGTGTTGAAGAAGAGCCAAGAGGCATTAAGGCTGAAACTGCAAACCAAGGAGTAAATCGACTTAATGCCATCACATTTCCACCCTATTCATGCCTAAGAAAAGGGTTATGGAAAGAGATTAGGTTATATATCTGCTGTCAGGGACTGAAGAGACCAAGAAGAGAACTTCACCTAAACAGAATGATGATCAAACAGACATGCTTTAACAGACATGCTTCATAATCTCATCCGGTATTGTCTCCTCGCTGCCTTGACTACAGGTTCAGAAGGAAATCTTAGACAGGGGCAGATTAAATGTGTGATGAAATGTCTGAGAAATATGTGAGAACGCGCAGTATAAGGGATGGTTGATTTTCTACCCACATGACGAGCATAATCACTATTAGTAACACATATCCACATAAATATGATAATTCAAATTTTAAACACATTTATTGGGTTCATATTGGAAATCATCACCATCTGATGGCATAGTTTTATGGATAATTACCGCCAAAGAGATAATGCAGCATATGAAAGGAAAGCTTTGAGGCTTCTCCACTCACTGGGAGGAGAGTGCGTAGGTTTAGTTGTGCATCTGAGCTGTACCCAAAAGGCAAATATGGGGAAAGTTGGGTGACAGGCATCCAGGCTCGTGGTTAACAAGATTGCATCTGCCGAGCAGGAAGTGTAGGATATAACGAAACTACGTATTTAGAAAGAGGGAAAATTATTTTCACATTAAGTTCAATTCCATCGGTAATCCTTCCAAATATAGATAGAACTATTGCATTTCCACTAGAAAATAATTATTCAAATACCCAAGAGTGCAAATCCCATTAATATAGTGCATGACAGTTCTTGATTTTCTACCACAGAACAAAACGGATAAGAATCCAGTCAACATTAAAAATCTGTTGTCTTATTTCGCTAATGCCGCTTACTGACAAGTAAATAATCAATACAAATAGTTCTGAAGTGTCTGAAAATAGACGGGCGATTTAAACTGTAACTAACAGCCGTGCAGTTTCCAGCTGCAGTGCAGTGTTGAGGAAATGACACCAGCTTTGATGGGTTGTATAGCTTTTGAGATGAGCCTCTTTATGCCGCTTGCAGTTCCATTATGGCTTTGTTCGAAAGCTTGTTTACCTGCTGATAACATACACTGGTGGATTCAGGAGCACCGATCCAAAATCTGCTGCCAAAGTCACTCAAGTCTCATTGTACTGCAGGAGGAGAAGAATTAAATGTTTATGCGGAGGGGAATGCAAATGCTAAATGTGAAATCAAACTATGGGACCAATAAGGGATCAGAATAACTTTGCCAGGTTTTATTTTTAGCCCAGTTGCAATGCTAGCTTTGTGGAACACTCTTCATTTTAGCCTCTGTGCATCTGTGTGCTTAGGTTTTACTCAGTGGAGGAAACGCTGTTCCAATTTTACAAAAATGTTCAAACTGTAGGTTATTATTTTTCCAAATGGTTCGAGCAGAACATAATCTGATTCAATCATGCTGCATATTACTTTAATTAAACTGGAATAACCTGCCTGGTTGAGAAAAAATACCTGATTACGGTGCCGTTTGTCTCTGATAATATTCAATATCAAATAACCAGCAGATCAAAAACTGCTCATCAAATCTCATCGTTGTACATCACTTGAATATTTTTTGGATTTCACTGTTAGAAAAGCTATGGTCTCGGGTCAAAGGAACAGCCCCTTGGTTTGCATATTAAAGAGGATTTGGTAGACCTCTGTTAGCCGTGCATCCCCATGCAGGCAGGTCTCCAGGGGGCCAGCAGGGCCCCACAGACGGGCGACTAGGGGGCCAGGTGACCCTGTCTCTGAGGTTAGCAGGAAACACTAAAGAGGGATGGGCAGGGAGCTGAGGAGCCACTGAGTGCGAGTGTGCAAGGCTGGTGATGGCAGCTGTCAATGGTTTGGAAGGAGAAGCAGACAGATTGTGCGTTCTGTTGGTGCAGCCAGTTCGCCACCTGGCAGGCTTTTCCTTGTTAGAACTTCTTGCTGTTTCTGTTCTCATCAGAGAAATGTTTTTCCTCTTATCCTCCGTGTTCAGGGGAAGTTAAATTTGTCAAAATGTTTAAAGATGTTTAGTGAAATGCAAGTGTTTAAAGTGAGCGCTGTGCATTCAACACAACTGCTGCTGCTCTTGATTTTTATAGAATATAGTAAAAAAAAAAAGGCTTTTTATTTATGAACGTCAACCTTGCTTTGGGTGATGATTACGTAATTAAAATAAAATAAAATCAACCAAATACAGAATTAGAAAAATGTGGAAGGTATACAAGGTGTGACGTTATTTAACGGTGTTTGTTAGGAAAAGGGGGAGTGTTTTAAGGGGTAGGATTTACTTATGAAAAATAATCTGTAACTTTCAAATCCCATCACAGCCGTAAATACTGCTCCGTGTTGTTCACTTGTTAAGAAGAAATGCAAACGTAAAGCATGAACAGCTTAAAAGTACATTTAAAAATCAAATTTGGCAGTCAGTCCTTGTTCCAACAGGATTAAAAAAAAGTCTTTCATTTGATATAAATATATGCAAAGAGAGTGGTGTGGTGATCTGGGTGCCAGAGGTGGTGCTTTACTCTGGATATTCTGGCTTGGGCCTGTAAGGGACATAAATTAACATGAATTAACACATGCATGCAATAAGAAAATAATTAATTCAAGTTATCAGTCACCTCTTCCATTCCAGGAATCTGATTGACAAGATAAAGTAATGTGCAAACTGCTTTTCAAAGCTAACAGCCTGGAGCACCCCTCCTATTAGTTAGTCATTCCCTCAGTATCACACCCGGAATCTGTCATTTCACAATTTTCTCCTATAATGCATATGTGCCGCTCTCACCACTCCACTACAGCAACTGCCATCTAACAAGTTGACACAGAGAATGATACAATTCACGTCCAGTATTCAGTTCCATATACCGCAAGCATCTGAGGCAGACGGGTCAAGAATATGGTACATTCTGTTCTCTCTCAAAAATCGCTTTTCCAGGACTCTAGAGAAAGCTAGATGAAGCTCTCATGATATCCTTCACCTAAGATGAGGTTTTTTTTAATGATTTAAAACACTCACCAGGTGTAAAATATAATCTGTATTCATGAAATTATGCAATATTTCAAACCTGTCTATTTTTTCTAAATCTTACTGTAATTTGCGACAGTCGCGCAAGTTTTCATTTTAAACCAGCAAGTGTCTTTAGATGCGCTTTCTTTCTTACTGGACCTGGCAAAAAGTAGTTGACACGTAGTCACATAACACTCACACAATAAATGTGCATTCACATATAGCATGTAGTGTTCACAGTAAGATTGGAACTCAGAGGCAGAGAAAGCTCGACTGTTTGAAACAGTTACATTCCTCAAGAAACATGTTGCAAATGTGGTGCGAATGACTGATATGGAGATAGTGTTTGCCAATAAAATGTATCCTGTAAATTATGACAAACCCAAGAGAACGAAAATGCAGTTCTGCCAAGTTCACAAGAGTCTGAATGTATAGGAAACCCTGGAGTGTTTGTGAATCAACATAATGGCATTTAAAAAAATGTTTTTATAAAGAATTTAGTCATTTGAACAGCCAATCCCGACCATCTGTACTCTAAAATCTTTCGATAAATAAGTAAGTTGAAGCATTTTTTTTCTTTAAACATGTTGTCTGTTATGTTAGCTTGTATAGCCTGTTAGCAACACAGGAGAACAGGATGTAGGATATATTTTTTTAATGAACGTAATGACAAAAAAATATATATTAAAAAACAGTAATTTGAAGTCACTATTAAAAATTCAGTCTATACTTGAAAATCTGTTGATAAACAGGTAAATTAGCAAAGCAATGCTATGTTAGCCAGTTTAGCCTGGTGCTAAAGTGTATCCTACCTGGTTGTTGTTTTTTTATGATACCTGCATTCATTTAACATTTTTTACATTTTTAAATTTAACTAATTTGTTATAGTTTAGTTACAAGAACTCTGGAGCTGATTAAGTCTAGTTCAAGTTAATTAAAGCTAACTAGCTAGCTAGTGCGCTGAGACAGCTAGAAAGTAAGATAGCTAGTTTCTAAGCTACTATGAGCTACTTAGCATTAACATTTCTGTTAGTGAGCACAGTGTCAAATTCAAATGAGCTTAATTGGCAATCGCCATTTTAGCCAATTTAAATCACTAATTGTGCTCAAGTTAATTTAATTTGCTGGAATAACAAATTGAATGTTGTGCTTGACAATGCAAGCTAATTCTAAGTGTTTGGTTTGCTCTGTGCTATGTTTTAATGATAATAATACTGTTTCATGTCTTTAGCTACTGTGAGTATTTCCCAGTGAAACAGAATATTTCAGCGGTGCCCAGTTACAAGTGGGATTTGAATCAAAGCTTTTGCATTTGATTGGATCGCTAACAAGTGGGCGGGCTTAGAATTTAGCCATAGGGAGCTACAGAGGACTGTGGCTCCACACACACACACCTCCCTTATCGTTAAAAGTTGCAGATTGAATGATGGATGTCATGATATCAGTGGTTAGGATTGGTTCGTATTACCTTATTTAAGCGCACATCATATTTTGTTTTACAGGAGGAAAAGCTGATTGAATTTTGACATTAAAATACAAAGAAATTAATTCTTAAATAGGGGCACAATATGACCGGGGTTGTGATATAAAAGGCTTAAAAGAGCATTTTTTTTGCCATGAAGAGTATCATATTGCTATCAAATTAGTTTGCAGAGCTTATCAAATTGGCCAACAGGTTTATTAATTACGACCAAAGGGGCAGAGGTAAAGCAAGCTCTGAACCAAAAAGCACACACACTTGTCCAATTTGGGTAGAGAGGGAGAAAAAAAACCACATCCAGAGGAGGATAGTGTGCACAAAAGTTGTTCTGTTGCCCGTGAGTGTGGTGTCAGCCAGTCCCAGTCCCTGCGGCCCTCACCGTGCACTGTGCAGGCCTGACGGGAAACTGACTGCAGCTCAGGACATGGCCTCGTTTGTTCACGGTCCCCCCTCTCTGAAAAGAGTTATGCTGTCTGTTTTGAATGGACAGCGTTTTTCTTTGTGTGCTCGATCAAAACAGAGGGCAAAGTTAGTCAGCAAGTTGCATAGCTTCTGCATTCTGATTCTTCAAGCCTCTTTTGTACGAAGTTTAGCACAATGTTTTACACCGTGTTTGACCTGAATGGCGCGCTGGAGGTAGGAACACTTTTTTCCCCCCCCAACTACAAAATAGAAAGGGGTAGAATGTAATTCTGCTATCAAATATTCCTCATTCATGTTTCTGCTGTAGAACTGAACTCGTATACGGGGTTAAAAGCTCAGCTATAATACACGAAATGACAGAGTGCAGTGTTGCTGAAATATTTAAATGCTTTTATCTGATCTATTTCCTAACCACAAGGTATTTGCCTGCGAATCCCTGGCACTTTTGATATTACCTGAAGGCAAATGGTATATAGATTTATACAAGTTATTTACAACAACAGCCAAGCCATTCCTCTGGAAACTAGGCTGCAGATCAAAGGATTGTTTTGATCTCTACTTAGCATATTTGTTTAACCTAGCCAGTGATTCTGAAAAGTGCACAAGCTTTTCGGTGATATGCAGAGCACCCTTTATCCGTCTTTTTCTTCTGTTAGCTCTGGATTTAAGTACTTTCTGTATTTAGGAGACAACTGGATTTGCCAGCTTTTGAAATTTAGTTGCCCACTGCTAGCAGTCTTGGCACTCAGAAATAGATAACTAGGTATGTTCCACTGCTAATCCTGATCGGCCTTGTAATAGTATTTGCGGACTGTACAGCACTCAATTAGGGCATAATGTGCTATTTTTATTTCCTTTAAGTTGGATTAAATGTGAAAACGTGTTTGTTTTTTCCCAGTTTCCATCTACTGTTTACTGTGTGGGCACTTTGCAAAGTATTGTTTTATACTGTTTCAATCAGTACCACTCTCTCCATACAGGATTGCAAAATGTCAGGAGGAAAACAATGTCCAAACGCTCTCTAAAAAAGATGCCAGGGCAATCAGGAAATTTTCTGGAATGCTTAAGAGAATGCATATGCACACAATGCCCTAATTCTCTCTTACTTTGGGTTTGGGAAAGATGAGCCCAGGTTTATTGAGAGCCAAAAAAGGGGGCAGATGGCTCACAAGAGGGATAAACCTGGGAAGTCATGCTGTAAATGTGTTTTACAGAAAACAATGAAAGGAGCGGACAAAGCGATTGTGGCAAAGTCCTTTGGAAAATGGAAAAGCAGCTCTCTAAGGTCCAGGACCATGGAGAAGCCGGATGAGCCGTCCGAGGAGAGTAAGGAGGAGAGCCTGTCCAACTGCACCTGTGAAGCCCCCCAACTCGGCAAGAAACCAGTTGGTAAAAGTACCGTATCTTCTTATTTGAAGTCCATTCATGCTGCTGTGTCTCCCCGCTTATTTTTCTTGTGGCAATTTTAATTATTACTGTGGTGACTATTTTTTTTATTTATTTTTTTCCTCTCCATTTGACTCTCTGGCCTGCCATATCCGGTGAACAAACAAACCACATTGTTGGGCAGGAGAATTCCTTTTGAGGCAAAGTGTGTCTCCGATGATACAGTGTTGCCAGAAAAAGACAAAGCAAAAAATAGCAAACACAAAAACAGTCACAGGTGCATGGGAAAAAGAGAGAACCGAGTGAATGGTCACTGCGGTCCCCAGGAGGTCTTTCAGTGTTAGCCAGTGCGGTGGGTGGACTTCTGACAAGGACGTTGGTTAGCAGCCAGGTGGAGTGTGTAACTGAGAATGCCTCCGTTTATTCTTTTCACATGCTAATGTGGCTCCTATGTGACTTTAATGCGGCAAAACTTTTTCTCGGAGTTAACATTTTTGTTGTTTCAATACCTGCTCTTGTATCACAGTAGTGGTCTAATTCAAAAGGCTCCACACTCTTTCATCCCGGCTTGGGACTGTGCCAGGGATAGAGATATATTAACTCTGCTGCATATGTAAAGAAAGATTTTACACTCGTGGAATATTATTTTTCTGTACAAACAGGCACAAATTGTGCTTTTACAAAACACATTTTGTGTTGTTGAAATTATAATTACGAGACGTGTTTTGTTTATTACATTTAAAGCATATACGTTGACATCACTATCGATTCCCGGAGGAGGTGGTTCAGTGTTTACGTGCAGCAAAGCAATATGCTCTAACAAATATGTCTCTCTTTGATAAATTCCGTCCATGTTGGCTCTCATCTTATTCGCAACCCATTTTATATAGTGTAGTGTAAAATATGGCCCACAGTATTTTATAGATTTTTATCCTTCTGACAAATCTGTAATGAAAGACTACACATGTGCCCAAGTCCTGAGCAAATGCACCCCTATGTGGACAAAGTAAGAACAGTGGGGTATTTAGATGAAACAGGCCGTGCAGTCCTTATAGTGCAATTGTCTCTCTTTCCTACACTACTATCTAACCTGTTAGTATAATGGACTATTAATATTGCAGTAAACATGCTTTAAAATATATCTTTCATTAGTTTGTGAGCCAGTCTAATGTCTAATCCAGGAGCACAAAAGAGCAATATGGCCTCACACTATGGGTCTTTCCATACCTTGTAGTGTGCGATCTGTAAATAGCTTAAAAGGCATTGCATCTGCCATCTGCACTTCTAGGAACTCTTCTGCATAACCATTAAAACAAGCTGTCTCAGAGGACATCATTCGTATTTCAGCCTCAACCCTGAATTACTGTGTGTTCATTATAATTATAAGGGAGGAGTGTTGCCAGGCTAGCCTGCAGAATGCCAGGTGCACACTTCCATAATCTACCATTTTAAACAACTCAGAGCATTAGCAACAGTATCTACATGCTATTCAGCCATTAGTTCACTTTGGCTTTCATGCTCAAACTCACATCAGTCATCCGAGCATTTTAGGTTTGCTGCAGGAAACATACGGGAAGAAAGTGCAATACTTTATAGTGCTCCATTTTCCTAAGCCTGCTTAGGTTATGTGACTGAGCCATGCCGCTGTGTGAAATTTTATCCCGATACTGGCACTGTGTCCTTGTGAGGGAGTCTTGTAAAATAGGTTTACTTAGCGCCTTTGCTGGCATTTTCCGAAGATAGCAAATGCACAAACACTGTCCATGATCGGATTAACTGTTCAACAAAATGATGTAACTCTTTGTCTTTCTTGTGTGGCATAGGTTTCTCTGCTTAAGTTTAGTGGTCATCCACGGGAGAATAGAAACATTTGAAATCCAGTCACATCATTATAATCCATATATTATAAATGCAATAGATGACAGCCTTGGTTAGTCATCCTTTTGTCACATAAATGTGACATGTGACTACCCAGAGTGAATCACTAAATTCACTAGATTCTACAGATACCGTCTCAAACTGCACAACACCAGTCCTTAATTAGCACAAGTCCGAATGTGTAAGGCATTTCATTTTGAACTTAGCCTGGTGTTCGTCCCCACTGTCGAGGCACAGGATTTAAATTGCATGTGATAAGTGTGAAAGCTTTTTTTTTTAAGCATCCATATACAGTATAAAGTACGCTATGCCAAGTACACAGAGAACATGAATTTGCACCTGAGGACATATAGCTATACATCCAGAGTCACAAGGTGTGTCAAGGCAAAATGTTAATTACACAATTTATGACAGGAATCAGTTGAAATATCTCCATGGATATTGCTTATTTACATTTTAATTACTACTATTACTTATTCTTATTTTTTTGGATGTGACCATAGCAAGCCCAATTCCTCCCCTACACTAGAAAGGAGCAAAATGACTGTTTTCCACTGGAGGTTTAGATGCTTGTTTATCACTTTTAAATACCATCATCTTTGCCGAAATCCCCTCTCAAAAGAACCTTTCACTTGCTGGAATAAATTCAAATTAAAATTTAAATCCCTCTTTGCATTTCTTCAGCCCTTTTTAAAATAGCTGCCTCCTTTTAGAAAGCTGTTTATGTAGTGATCTGTTCATAATCCAGTTTGTTTCTCAACAGCGAAAAACACAGAAATCGTATTATCACTATCTTGGAGAGATGATGCGAGAAATCAGGAAGTATAAATGTCTGGATCTGTGCAAGTTTTCAAAGTTGTAAAGCTGAAGGATATGGAGAAAAAAAAGCCTTTCAATAAAAGTAGTCTGTAACACTGCAATTTGACTTGCAAATATACAGAAATATAAAGTACATTGTGCCGATAACTCAAAAACATTTCACCAACCTTTAGCAAAGCTAGTGTAGAAATATACAATGAGTGCTCATTCAACAAATACACAATATTTTGTCATGTTTCAGACAATGTAGACGGTATTTCTCAGTATATAGCAGATAGATGGCTCATCAGAAATGTGGATGACATACAGCTATTGAAGATTAACCCTTGGCTCCGTGGCTGACAAGTCTGTAAACAGCTCTTTTCACTGTGAGGAGGTGCTCACCTTCTAATACACTCAGAGAAACAATATCCAATCAGAGACGTAACAAATGTAAACAAAAAGAAAGCAGACATTTACATGCCATGCCTTTTGATAACAATCCATTTCAGATGTAAAATGACACAGAAGAGGCCATAGGGAAATTTAATTTGCTCAAGCTAGATTGGATTTATTGTTTGGAAACAAATTATAATTGTGTCTCCAGAAAGTTAACCAAGATCTAAACAAAAGGAAATCAATGACCCACCCCCATTAATCACTCAAAGCCAGCTACTTGTGCTGAAGAAACTAACTTCATAATCAATTTCTTTGTTTTGCTAGGAAGACATTTGCATTTTCAGTTCATGTCAGCAAGCTTCCTGTGTCTGGTGCAATCAAAAATTGCAAGCCATCCACATTAATGGAGTTTTTTTTCTCCTATTTATTCGAGTGCATATCTCTGAATTCTCAAGATGATTTTAGCTTATTATGCAAACTACCCAACAAATATTTTAAAGACGGGGGGAGGGAAAAAAATCCTGTTGAGTGGCAGACTTAACTTTTCTGATGCTTCTCATGCATGTCATGGTAAAAAACAACAACATTTTAGTCTTTTAGTTTTAATGACTGACCAACCAAATATCTGCGCCTTAGCATCTTGCTATCGAGCACCCACGGGACTTGTGAGACCAGACAGAAATGCCTCCTGTTAGTTGTGTCTAGACATGCTATTACGGCCACCAAGGTCATTATCAAAGCACGCATTTTACACACCTGTTACCATTGTTTAGAAGCTCGTTTTTTTGGCTGAACATCCAAGCTCTTATCTGGCCAATTGTAGGCGTGTCTGCTTCATTGTCTGCCCGCCTGAGTAGAAAAGATGGGCAGGGACCCCTAGAGACACCCAGATCTGGACCTAACCTCTCAATGACACAACACAATGAGTCCACGGCCTCTGAACTACAAAAGCCAGAAATCAACTGACCAGTCATGCATAGATTTCTTAGATGTAAGCAATCAGATGCTCTCATGTGAGGGCAGTGAAAGTAAGGAACCAGCAGTGATCACTAATGGCTTTTAGTTGCTACTGGATCATTCGAACACGCAGTAATAGAAAGAGTATAGATTGAATTAAATCAATATTTTTCTGGATCCACATGGTTTTAAGAATTACGAGAGAACCTTTATTTCCATGCACACAATTTACAGCCTTATTCTGATTTTTTTCTACACCACAGAATTAGATTTTTGGCCAGTTTGTTGTAGTGACCACTACTGACTGATGCTTTTCATTGGTACTGATAAAGTGAATAGTTTCAACCTGCAATTATACTTGCAACAATTAAATCTTTAAATCAATAATTCTTCTGGAACCACGTCGATTTAGGAATTTGGAAGTAGACTTTTAATACCGTGCACGCAACATACAGGTTTAATTGTGATTTTTACACACAGAAGTCCATGTTTTGGTCACTTGTCACATCTAGTAAAACTGTATCTTTGGCCACTTAGTAATTCGATTAGCTTTTGAGGACTACCCAAGTATGTTATACCCCGTGAGAGGAACATTCAGCGAATTTGGACAACAAACTCAGATATAACAGAGCCCTAGATCCAAAAAGGAGTCAGTTCAAGGCAGAGATAGAAGACATCCTGTATTTGTCCATAAAACATTTGAAATGTTATTGAAGTGTCTTCAAAGGACAGTGGATAAACATATTGTAAGGTTGCCCACGGTCACACACAAATCGCCCCAAAGGGGATTGCTGGGAAGTAATCTAATCATTTCTGTTAACTGAGACACAGTGACATGCAGTGTAGATAATGATCCCCATGAAAAATGTACTGTATTTTCAAAAGAATATTCCCTGTCTGCTGACATTAACATAAAGATAGTTCTACATCCTGGAGCCATATCAACAACATGTACTTATGTTTGCTTCCTCGTATTTGCATATGCAAATACAATTTTTTTTAAACATTTGATTCAGTCCTTTTATGTGACTTTGTGTGATGAACAAGCGGCATCAAGTGGTTGCACAATGAGGTTTCAGTACCACCAAGAAGCATTTGTGTCATTTTAGACCAAGCTTAAAGCATTATAGCTGAAATTAACCACAGTTTAATATAGATTTTTACACATCCATCACATTCAATGGCACAGTGTGAATATGCATTGTTGTTTGGGTGTTCGGGCTGCCATGCGAAATTAGCCGCTTCGCTTTTGTTGAAATTACGGGGCGGGGTGTTGAGTGAGGGGGTTTGTTGAAGTTTTACTGCTGACATTTTGATCTCGCAGTGCATTAGAAGAATTCAGTTAAACATATTTGTGTAGGTTTCACAGGAGGAAGGTATAGTGCTCCAAACAACGGGGTGCTGTGACCCTTCGCTTTGCTTATGTAATTTGCAGCAGAATGCAAAAAGCTTTTAGACACAGATGTGACCCATTGTAATACCTTTCTAAATGCAATCAAACACTTTCTACAAACATGAGCAGGACTTTTTAAATGTGAACCCTTGTTTGACATGTAATTTTGTCCAACCCACTCCTCTTTCATTTCTCCATCAGCTCTCTGCAGTTATGCCCACATTTCCAGTTGATGAAATAGCTTGACAAAACACTAGTGTGTGTTCGATGCCTGTTCTGAATGAGGTCCCTCTCTCTCTTTTCTTTTTTTTTTTTTTTTTTTTAGATTAAACAGATGTTAGGTCCAAAAGAAAATGTTACATTTTGTAATGGCGGTGCAGTGTAGTCCTCAATATGTTGCTGATTGCTTTACATGACTTGATTCTTTTTGTGTGTGTGTTTTCTTCCAGCAATACTGATATCTAGTTCAGGACATGAAATAATCATCCCTAGAACAAGCTTGTTGTGTCCTCGCAGCGAGATTGCCGGCATAAGCAAACAAAGAACATGTTATTTGATGAGATGCCTAGATAGATGATTCTTTACTTTCATACGATTATCAGGCACAAATGGTGACAAAAAAGAGGGGAAAACCGAGCAGGTTGACTCTCTTTGTACGTCTCTTTCGCAGCGTATCATGAATTGGCTCTCGAAGACAGTTAGGAATTAGACTTTCAAATGAGGCATTAAACAAGGTGATGATCAACTGCCAAACCTTAAGTAATGATATTCTCCATCCTCAAGTCCCCAGCCTTGCATAACCAAAAGGCACAAATCACAGAAAAAAAAAGAGCTGAAAATACATTATTATTACATATTGTGTTCACACGTCAGTCCCCGGGGACTGGGGGGGACATCACCTACAGATAAGCATGTTTGGGTGGCCCCTACCATCAGCTGTGGAAGAGCTACGCTTGGATCTTGAGGGGGGGCCCCACCCTCATGGGTATCACTTATTTTAAATCCTGAGCCCCCCCCCCCCCCCCCCCCCCCCCCTTTTTTCCCCCCCCCCCACCCACCCCCCACCCTCTTGCCCCAGGCTCCACCCAGAAGTGTGGTTGCCTTTGTCATTGTAATCTGGCCCTGTTTGCTAAACGCTTCCACTGTTTACTCTCTGCTATGGGGGCTTGTATGAACAGGAGTCAGCAGGACGCAGGGGTGACATCACTTTGGCTGGGGGGGTAGTTTGAAAAGCTGCATTTGTGATTTCTCGGGGCCCCTTTTCTTCTTTTATTCTTCCCCGTCTCTATCCAGGCCTGTCGAACGCATGAGCTAACTCAGGAGGCTAACATGGCCTTCAGGGAGGAATTACACCTAATTACTTGAGTAACTGCTAGGCAGCAGCCTTCCGTAGTCACCCAAAATCATTTCCAGGTCTCTGCCTTTTACTGATAGCCAGACGTCTTGTCACAGAGAACCCTGGACAAAGCTTTTACATTCAAATGGTCCAGGAGAAATGAAACAGACTGACAGGTACAAACATTAAAAAAAAGGGGGGGGGAAATCAAATTAACAGACAAGGATTTCATATCGTCTATTTTTGTTGTTGCCGTAGCGATAAAGTCGCAGACATTGAAACTGGTCTGTTGAGCCATTGTTATCATCCCTGGCCATCTGCTGCTGAGGAGTGACATTCCCTCTCATTTGCATGATGAGTGATGTATGAGGAGCTCGGGAGGGCATATGCCCCGGTCTTATGACAAAGCAAGAGAAAGTTTTTTGTTTTTCTGTGAATAAGGATCGATACATATATACAAATAAAGCTGGAAGAAGGAAGCTAAAAAAAAGGAATAAATCACCTGCGAGTGTGTATGTGTGTGCGTGTGTGCGTGCGTGTGTTTATTTGCCTACATGTGTGTTGCATCCTCGCTAAGCGCACAAATTTGTGGTGTCTGTGCGAGTGTGCGCGCGCATGAGTGGAGGCTAGTACGCGCATCTGCCTTCTTGTGTGCCTGTTTGTGTGTTTTGCGGATGTGGGAGTAGAGCAAGGGGGGGGGGGGGGGGGGGGGGGG
>NW_022280062.1:645261-696487 GCF_004355925.1 Anarrhichthys ocellatus | reverse complement strand
GGGGGGTTTGGTGGCTGTTGATGTGCAAATGTGCATCATGTTGAAGGGCTGTGAATGGGGAGGTGTGACGTAAAAAGAGACCCGAACGCAGGTGCTTATCTCGAGGCTGTCAAAGGCACAGTATGTCATATTCCTGGGGACTACCTTTCAAAGCCACAGCACCAGCTCAGCTATCAAGAGACTGGGAGAAAATCAAACTTTTTGGATCACAGCACTAGGTTGGTGTCAAAGTTCTTTTTTTATTTAAGATACTGTCAGTTTGGTCATCATTTATCATCTCTGATACTCTGCATCGCGTATGTGAACGACAAGCCTTTCTAGCTCAGGCTGTTAGACGCTGTAAAATGAAAACAGGACTGTTAGAAAACTTAGATTTACACTGAGATGTACTCAGCTGCTAAACTTGTGTTCAGTGGATTTTACAAGATTATGTGAAATAGTATTGTGCTGGCAATTGTTTTCCACTGTGTCGGGGTTGTGTGTGGAGAATATTGCACTGGTGATGAACATTGCTGGCTCGATACAAATCGGTGTTCTTAAAATCTTAGCTGGGGAGCGAGCGCAGCTTCTGTCCAGGTTTCAGACAGTTTGAGAGGAGATTAAATGGCTCAAACTGTTTTTTGAGAGGCATGACCTATATTTGATCATCCAGATAGCATGAGATACGGTCTATCTAGATTAAAGTCACAGCGTTTGTGTGCAGTATAAGCTTGTCTTAGAAGAGCACATGTTCGTATTGTGTGCAGAGACAAAGCATTGTCAGGTTGCCTGTGGCTTTGACAGTGACAGCTGTACATACAAGACCACTGAGGCTCATGCACTTAAACATTTACTCTGTGTTCCAGTAACGTATTTGAACAGTCGGTGAAGTCTTTTATTGCATCCTGATCGGGCTTGCTGTAATTTGAATTGTAAGTCCGGTAAAGTTTGACAACTATATGCTAACGTTGTAGTGTGACAGTAATATTGTCTACAAATCAGCTTTTGTGTTAAACTCGATGGGTGTTAGATTTGTACGAATTCATCAGGACCAACATCAGTGCATCCTGTTCTGACTCTCTGTAATTATTTGTCTTGTAACTGTGGTAGAAGTGGAATCGTTTAAAAAAAGGATGTGCTAATGCTAAATGTAGTCTGATAGTAGCACAGCCTACAGGGTGAACTTTTGCGTTTTACGTTGGTAAATCTTAGCTTTGAACAGATTCAGAGGGACTAAAGCACTCGACAGTCTCCAGAGCGACTATTGATTTAAGAGGACGGATGCTGGTTAGAAAAGTTCATCATTTACTAGTAACGTGCGCCACGCTAATGGCTCAGAATCTGCTTTATGACCCAACTTATTGTTGATCGTTGTTAAACAAGGTAGGATTTTTATTTTAGGCCTAGGTTGAATTTACAGTCCTGATATCATCAAAACTTCAATGTCTTTTTAGATTTTGTTCCTTATTCTTTTGAACAAGTGAAAATAAACAGTATAGTATAGAGTCTATGTGAGAGTATATATATATATATATATATATATATATATATATATATATATATATATAAATAAAGCAACAACATCTGCTTTATCTATTTCCAATGTCTTTCAGAGGCATTAGACATCGTGATGAAGGTGTTAAATCATTTTTAGGTTTTGAGTTACTTGGAAAATTGTCAGTGTTAAAATAAATCAAAATGCCGGTTGTCATTGTGCCTGTTAGCCTCATTTAAATCACAACTCCATCAGCTTATTTCAGCTCGCATCTCCACTAACAAGGAAAAAAGAGCAACAAAAGGCATTAGATAACACAGCGTTGTGCAACTGTGTCACATCTCGATAATCCTTTGAAAAGTTTGGCAAGTAACAGATACAGGACCTGCGAGCGGGGTTATAAAGTTACACCTCTGCTCCTTGATTTAATTACAAAAGCAGCACAGGCTGTCGCAGGGATGTGTGGTAAAGCAGCGATAAGTAAGAGCCATTATTCCTCTCTGCTTCAAAGCACAGGGATGTTAGTTGCTACACAACACATAAACGTAACCTCTGGTCGCCTGCAGGAACTGTCCATGGTACCTGCTGCTGAACACAAACTTATTCACACAGCTGTGGAGCACACTGAACTTGGAAAATGGTTGATATCTTCGTCCGTTTTATTGCGTTTCTGTGGCTTTTGATTTCTAACAGCTTGTTTTAATTACAAGTCAACTGCCGACGGTGGCACACAATGGAAAAGACAAAATCGAACGAAAAAAAGCCCAGCATACACGTCGGTCTGTTGCATATTGTGTTACCTGTTTTTTTTTTTTTTTACCCTACTCAAACTTCAGTTAGTTAATCCAGGAAAATGAATTATGTGGATTTAATTCAACAAGGTCTCAGAAATGATCCATCTGCTGTTGAGCAGCTGGTGAAAGGATAAATGTAATTAATTACTTAACTTTTAACAGTATTCCAGAAAAACAGTGCTGTTTGTGTGTCCTGCTGGGAAGAGAAATGTAAAGCAACAGTGGGATATATATTTTAAATGTATTCCTTTCTCTTCAGTTCTTAGGAACATGTTTTAAATAGTCTGTCCATGTAGCCCCTAATATTGTTTAAATTGTGAAAATATACTCGGAATATAGGAATATAGGAATTTGTTACAATGAAAATATATCACATGGAAATATTACAGGTAATATTGCATAAATTAAATTTCATCCTATTATAAATTAAATATTATAAATAATAAGTGTGTAGAATTAGATAAAAGTAATCCTGGTTTTATAAATGATAGAGACTGTTTTTTTCTGCTTGTTCCTTTAGAAGTGGACTGATCCTAACCAGTCACTCTAAAAATAGACATTTTAATGATTATCATATAAATCGTTTGAAAACCTTAATAAAATGTTAGTGTTTTAAGATAGCATTCATATTTTCTAGCACGGTTCTACTTTGAAGTAAAATAATCTAAAATGTTAACAAAATAAAATAAAACACAAAAAACCCACAAACCTTTTAGGGGATAGTTACATTTGCTTGACAGGGCAAGACTATGAAATGTTCCCAATTAATATTACATGGGATTTTATTCTGCCTTTTCTTGTGTTAAAAATATATTTCCGAATTTACCTTGATTGTAATGTACCTCATTGGCTGTGGTTTTGTTTGTTGGCCTAACTATAAAGGATCTGCTTATACCCTTGTGGGTTGGGAAGAATTAGGATTTATGAATTTATTTCCTCTGTTGTATTGTTTAAACAGCTTTGGTTTAGTTTTGATCCCTTCCTCTTGCCTTTGAGGCTGTTCCACGGTGTCAGCTGTTGACTGATAGTAAGAGAACTGCCTCACAGTGTGAATGAAAGAAAACTAGCGGTTGGTAAACACTGATAAGGGATAAATAGAAAGCGGTCAGGCAGAGATAGTTCTGTGGGAGCCCAGATTGTGTGCGGTCTGTTAAAATGAGATTCTGAGCCTGTCCTTTTTATTCTTCCTCCCCTCCCCTCCCCTCCCCTGTGCGGCGTTTGTCTGGAAAATCTCCAGTGACCCGGCTCGGCAGTCCCAGGCTGCAGTATTCTTTTTTTGTATTTGTTTTGTTTTCTAACAAGGGTCAAGTTGGCCAATAGACACGTCCCTGATGCTTATAGACAGCTGTCATGACTTCAAGTGCTTACAATAGTAACATTTTACATGAATTCATGGTTCTGCACAAACAAACGCTGCAGCAAGAGATTTGTTAAAAATGCTAAATATATGTGTACAGGATTTTGAAACCAGCGTTTATTACCTATTATATCACCTTTAAGATGTTTTATAAAGCTGAGTGGGAGCATCCTTTCTCATATCACCCATTACATATGTGCTCAGAGTATCATTATCAAGTCAAAGTGTATATATCACCATGCTATATTAATTACACTCACATAATTAGATATTTACACTCTCTTCACCACAGACCCCGAGCAATATAAATCTCATTTCTCAATTAGAATCACTCCAAATTACTGTTTTATTCAATTCTTTTTTAGGAGCAGTCTGTCCTACCCATTGATTTTTTTTCTTCTTCTGGGGTGAATCTATCTTTTATGTGATTAAAAAGACCTTCAGAGGTCTTACCTTGAGGATCACCATGTGGTGTATTTACACAGAAAATAATTCAGCCCATTGTAGCCCGGCAGCTAATGAGATTGGTTGTTAAGTGAATGACACAAAGGCTAAAAAAAAAAAAAGAAAAGCTTAGCGTTTCGGGTGAATATCACTGTGTCCCTGCGCGCACACACACACACAAACACTCTCTCAGTAGCGATGCTCTGGACTACCCTGTACCCCACCTCGATATCCTTCTGCTCCGTCTCCTCCCCGATGTCACTATGAGATGCAAAACAAAGGCTAAGAGGGGCTTGGTAAGTCGAGCTGGCGATTCTGCCCTGTCGGACATGTTGACATGAGTGCGTTTGGATGCAGGAGACAAGTGCTTCTGTTTGTCTGTGTGAGGATGTGCTGTGCTGTGTAAGCCTCGGGCTCAGAGAAGTAGATCCATTGAGGGGTCAGTAACAGTGATGCTTGCTTTATGTTACTCAGAATAAGATCACCACGATGCGCTGAAACTTTTCTCTCCATCTCTCTCTGCGAGCCACTTGCACTTGAACTTCATGTTTTTTAGTTTTTTAAGAGTAAAACAGTTGTTTTTTTGGTGGCTGGGTTTGTTAATGGTGTGGGTTACTCAGACGCAGGTTATTGTTGTCGATCCTTGATTAAAGCTTGACTCGGTGTTGTCCAAGGATTTATCTTTTAAAAAAAAAAAGCAATGAAAGGCATAATAGAGAGAGGCATGACAGCACAAGAGAGGCTCTTGTTAAGCAGCCAGGCTCAGATTGTATCGATTGCTGAGCTGTTTAGATGCTCACTCGAAAAGTGAATAGGTGTCGTTTTGACACAAACATGCACATTCTGATTGTGATGTTGCACCTTCCTGCTTTTGATCCCTGAAGAGCAGCGCTGTGGAGCATCAGCAGTGATTGCTGTTAACAAACGTTTAAGTGCATTAGCTTATCATGCTCCACTGTCAGGCTGGAAACTGGGTTAAAGTCCATCGCGTATATTAAACCCTGGACTTAAGTCAAATTTACATGTTGTTAAAGATTACTCCTTTTTATTGATGCATATAATCATATTCATGGACCATCTGCTGATTTGGCAAGCATGGATCAAAACTCACAAAACAGCCCTGCTAACCTTTTAAGTACAAAATAGTCTGGCTTAACTCTGCTAGCCCAGAAGTGTGCTCGTTCCTCTGTGTGTGTGAGAGCGAGAGAGTGTGAGAGATTGTATGGATATTGGATAATACTTAATTTAGATCCTCCAAGCTGCTCATGCCATATTTTATTTTATCGTGATCGCTTTGCTAGCCGATCAGGGCTGCTGTTTGAACAACTGAGCAAATAATGTTTTGTCTGACAATGAGCAAAGCAGAATCTTGGTGCAAGGAGCCTGATTAAACTCTTGACCACAGCGCGCCGCTCTGAGTTTATACCCGTCGCCATGGTTACGTGGATTTTCCACAGCGCAGCGCCCGCACACTTCCACCCGGCTGTGGATGGCCACGCGGGGCCTTTCGCCTCTCGAATGTGATAAAACACTGCTTAAGGCTTCCTCTAGTCATCCCGACAGCTGATTTAGTGGTGAACTATCTCCCAGTGTTTGTTTCACAGAAATAGGAATTCACCATTTGGGCACCCTTACTGCGTGAAATACTTATGTTCGACTCATTCCAAACAAAGCTTACGCAGATTGAGAATTCATATGCCAGAGGTAAATCCGAGTTAACACGGATTTATACTGGCATGAGTTAAAGGACTAGAGTTTGTAATCCAGGTGGCCAAGGGATTTTACCATACAGTGGCAAAAATCACTTAAAACTCTCCCAACATCCTAAGCCACTGAGCTCAGTAAGCAGACAGATTGTTCAGCATTGATGACAGCACAACTATATCAGAGCTGGACTCCGTGTTTGTTTTGCGCATGCATGCGAGTGTCTGCGTTCAGTGTGTATGGCCCGTGTGCGCATATGTGAACATGTCTGCTTCCTATATATACACTCAATTAGTACTAAATGGGCTCTTTAGAATAAGACCTTGACAGATTGGTACTATTTTGCTTCAACATGGTAGGGGAGGTGTATTGGGAATACCGCCTTCTATCTGCATAAACATCAGTAGCATGAATTAAATAAAAAAGAAACAGCAACCTCCTCTCAGTGGCCTCTGATTGATAAGCAAAGTGATCAAAGTCGCTATAGTATTCAAATAATCAATGTTTAGATAGCCCTTTGCTTAATCACCATATCCAATACATTACAAATAATGGAAGGAAGAACAAAGGTGTGTCTTCTTATGTGTGTGTGTCACTGTGGGTGTGTGTGTGTGAACACGCACACCCGTGTGCACATGTGTGTGGAGGACAGAGGAGCAGAGATAGAGTGGAGTTGTTTAATGACAGGAACAGCTGACTCATTTAGAGGGAGCAGTGAAAGGTAATTAACCCTGGGAAAACTACAGCTGCCATGCGAGCTGTTCACTTCAGCGCAATCTGATTAGGAATCACTGCTCGAGTCCCTGACTCCTTTCAGACACTGTGTGTTTGAGGTAAACTTTTCCTTTTGCCCTGGAGAGCCCCGGAGAGCCCCGGAGCACTGGAGACCTGCCTTTTGTGACGGGGGGGATTAGCTGGAACGGTTACTACGTTTCTCCAAATTGCAGACCACCTGGTAGCATTCATGCAACCCTCCTCCATGAAAGGGCCTCCTTGGGCAGGAACAATGAGCGGGATTACTCCGCTCATTGTTACACCGGGGCTGGAACTTCTTTTTCCCCAAACACCTGTCCCCCAAATTAGACAGGTTTGAAAAAAACATGTTCATGACAGAATTCAAAGATTCAAACTAACATGAGTGTGGTTCGGCAGACTGGAGACTTGCCAATGGATGGATTGTCTGCCACTCCATTTGTTATGCTATTGATGCATAAGTGTAGTGCAAGAACATACTAATTCTATTTGCCTCAATATTTTTGGTGTTCTTAATTGGATTGAATTCACAAATAAAATAGCATATCATGCAGGCGCCTTTCATACGATAAGGGAACTAAAAGCACCAGAAATTTGGTCAAAAACAGAAATTGGCTCTTTGATGTCAGAAGAAACAATCTGGACTTGGTGCCTTTGTGTGGTCCGGCTCCAGATGAACTCAATTTAGAGGGAAGGCTTTGGGATGACTTTGGAAAGCGATTACAAGATTCATAAATCACCGCGGCAAAGGTGTCACCATCTGACTCTTTTATGGGACTCTTGCTAACTCCGTCCAATAACAAGTTTCCCCTGTAGTTATGCCATCATAACAAATCATTGAAGCGATAGCGGCTAGCCAGGCTCCTAATTGTCTGTTAAGAATTCTGTGAGCTGTGTTCTTTTATTGAAGCATCTCTGTCTTGGAGAAGTGATAAGATGCCAATACGCTCCTCTATAAAAGTACTCTTTGGCAAAAGGCACAAACACTTTGCTTGGCCGTCAGGGTAGCTGTGAGGCTGTTATATCGGAAATCGCAGTTGACTTCAAGATTTTTGACTGTGTCTGCACGAATCCAGAAACCTCCATCAGACGGAGGAATGCTCATAAATTGCCGGCAGAATCATTTTCTTTTTTTATTTTCTTTGAAAAGGTCATATATATGAACAGTATACAGCACAAAAAAACCCAGATATTTTTATTTTTACTAAATAAACTCATGTTAATATTTAAAGCATTCAATGGGGGTCATTTATAAAAGACTGTTCCCTTGATTCAATTGAGAGAATATATCATTTTCTTATGGAAACAGCTTATTCTGCAGTGCAATTAAGTGTTGATTAACTGTCAATTTTACTACAAAGGTAACCGATAAATAAACATTGTGAAATAAAAAAAATAGAATTGTATGCCAAGTTCTAGACATAAATTAGACATCCTAGACCTCTTTTGTCCCCTCCCCCCTCCTGAAATATATCTCAGCCATTATTCTAATGTCCAGCTGGTATTTAGGCGCAGGGCGTCTGATGGCTCCCTGGCCACCTCACAAAAAAAGACAAAAAAAAGAAAAGTTGTTTATCTAAATACTCTCTGAACAGAAGTTGATTTTAATCTCCGAGCAGAGCTTAATTTACTCACCGCGAAGTTATTTGCATCTCTATGAAAAGGAAGGCAAAAGCAATCGCCTGCTTTCTGTATATAGTTCTACCTGCTTCCCACAGAATGGGTGTGAGCACAAGCAGCTCACCTTTTGCTCCATCTGGCTTTATGTTCAGCTGCTTCTCTGCAAATCACAAACCTCCTATAGGGTAAATATAAATCACGATCAGCTCGCTATATCCTCAGACATTCATTACAAGGAAATATGAAAGTAAAAGGTGCTATCTCCTTGCCGTTTGCTCTTTATTATACATAAACAGAAAACACTTAGCATGTAAAATTAATGTGAAAATTATTCCCGGGGTAAACTATAAACACAGAAGTTACCCCGCACATTTACCCTTTTTTTCTCCTTCCCCTAGATCAGAGTGTAATTGCCAGTAATCAGGTCTGTTTGCTGCTGATAAAACCACTCTGAATGCGAGGAACCCTCTTTGTGTGATGACTCAATTATGCCAGAAGTGGCTCATCAAACCTGGCCCATCAGCTGCTTTAATAAATAAGGAGGAAAACTTGCTGCAGGCGCATTATAATTCCATTCATTCCATAATTAAATCCATTCCAGTTTTAACCCTTCACTCAGTGTGCTTCTGGAAGAAGAAACAAAAACAAGGAGAGGGGGGGGGGATACACACCAGACAGTGACCTTGCACAGAGCACCCATCCGTTCCCTATAATTCAAAATGATACCGTTGAAGAAAGGTTAAGAGAAAAAGGCTCGTGGAGAAAAAAGGATGGGAATCAGGAAAGATGCAGCTCATATGTGTTTTTTATTTTATGTATGCATTGTTTCCACACACAGCCTTAGACAGTAATTATATTAAAAGAGTAATCTAATCATAACAGTTGGTTGGTTGACTGTGCAGCACTGACATTTTGAAATCTTATTTTGTGTAATCTCATTTGCCTCCATCATCTCGCCTGTACCCCTCTATCTAAAGGAAATGTAAATAATGTAATTAATTTTATGGTCTCCAGAATCTTACTTTGCGACTGCGGCCTGCTTTATTGGTTTCAGGATGAGGTATCAGCCCAGTGAGTTTTTTTACTCCATCACAATAATGTCTGTGTTAATTACATGAGAGCGTCCCAAGTGCGCGGATAAGCTGGGAACAAGGGGACACAAAGACTCAAGGTCAGTGATGAATATCCACAGCAGCTGCACGGCATTAATAAGGCATTATATGAAAATAATAATAATAGCATCACTTACAACAAAAAACCGCGAGAGTGTGGTGAGAGCAATGTCAGGAGCGCCGGGGTGTTTTACAGATATTTCCTCTACCACCGTCTCAGCTTGGATCCTGCCTCTCTGATAATGGTGCGAGGCAATGGTTATTCATGATTGCTGGACTGGGAAGGTCCCTCTCCTTTTTCTACCCCCAGTCGCAGCCCATTCTCTCCTCTGTGGTGGGAATGCTAGCAGATGGGGTTAGGGGGGAATGGGCTGGGCTCAAGGACAGCTAGCAGCCAGATTAACACATAGAAAATCTCATAGACCCCTCAGCATCAGGCTGCCTCCCTTTCCCCCTGAGAAATCTGCCCCAGACGCAGGGAAAAGGTCCTCTGAGAAGCATTATTTGTGTTGGACTTGGGGTTGTGTGTATGAGGAGGGAGGGGAGGTGCATAAATATGATTCAGCAGATGATGAACCAGCTCAAATAGTGGAGAGTCTTTTTTCATATGCTAATGAAACCGAGTGAATAACCCTCACTCCCCCTCCTCTTCTTTTTTCCCCCAGTTTTGTTTTTCCGGGGAAGCGCTCTGTGAGCTATAATTAAGAAGATGTTGCCTTTTTTCTTTTTTCCAAAGCTAACAGAAATAAATGATTCCATAATAAGATCTGTGAAGTGAAGAGGCTTAATGTACTCATTGTGTTCATCCTTGTTTTCCCTCTTGGATGTTTTGTATTAATTAGAAGCAAGCAATTTGATCTCTGTCATGCTATCAATTTGCATCGTGTTCCTTATTCCATGCGAGGTATTAATATGCTCTTTCCACCTTTTTCACATCCAAGTCTCTACGTTATGAAAATGTAACAATGAAAACCTTCAAATACATGGTTCAGAGACGTACCATTGATTTAAATATGCGCTAAAAAAAGTTGCAGATTTTTATAAACTCGTATCTGGTGTTTTTTTTTTCTGTTACAGATAATGAATTACATGATCACCTCCTGAGAGATTACAAGTGTGAAGGCATCAACCAGCGTGGACAGTGCGGATCTGGAATCTTATCCTACGGAGCGCTCGGAAAACTACAATCAAAGGTACATAATCGGACACAGACAAGGGATTGAATATGACCTACAGCGTGAAAATAACTTTTGTTCGGCACAGAAAGTCTCTCGATGATTGTGTAACAGTGTTTTGTTTAAGTAGCATGCTAAGTGGCGGGGTGTCACTGCTCTTTTGACCACAAACTGAGACTGTTTTTGACTTATGCAGAGCTGTGGGTGGCTGCCACATAATATAAAAAGGTATTGCTGAGTCTGCTTTGTCTGAAGTGATGGCTGATAGTTGTCAGGTCATCTCAGTTAGTTTTGTACCTGATAAAACCTCCTTTGAAACCATAATACAAAGTTTAGAGAGATCTGATACAAGGTCTTTAAAGGACCATACTAGTGTTTTAACAGTATACACTGGTATAACACACTGCCCAGAGGGCTGGTAATACAGCTTTGGAAAATGCTAACCAGTGATGTAAATGAACATGTTTTGTAGTAAAACATGCTACAACACCTTAAACATTCTACTCTGTGGCCTTATTTCTGTGTCCGGCTGGACAAGTGATCAAACAATCGTTCCTACAACATTTTTGTAAATAGCTGAGGAAACGACATTAAGATGGAAACACGTTTTGTTTTAACACCAACATCATTTTTAGGTAAGAAAATGAAAAACTGAACAAAAACGACTAAAAAGGACTTGAAGGACATTACTTTTCTGCAAAAAAAACAGTATTGTTCTGTATTTGCACCGTCAATCATCAAGTTATGAGAGTTATTACGCTGGAATGAGACATTTGTTAAGTAAATGCAATTTAAAAAAAATACAACTCTCCTATTTAGCAGATATAATGATGTTTTAAGTGCGTATTAATCTATAGAAACATATTTTACATTATTACAACTGAATACGTCATTGATTATCTTACACACCAGTTTCCACTTATTGGTGCCTGCAGGAGGCGTTATGTGTTATTAACCCTTTATTAAATGTGTACACAGTATACATGACGGCTAAAAAACGGGGTTAAAGTAAATCATTTTTCATTAACTTACACTAAATATAGAATTCTGTATTTAGATAAAATACTTTACCCAAAAGAACTTTCATACAATAATCATTAAAAAGGTAAATTATTTAAAAGGCCTCAGTCATATTGTGCAGTGAACGCCAAATAAAATCTCTAATTTGACCCTGAATGCATCTATTTGTTCTGCTTTTGTAAACACACAGCGTCACATGTTTGTCCACGTTGCTGCCATGCCAGGACTACCCGTTAGTACACCAGAGTGTCTACGGAGACCCTCCTTGTTCTCTTGTTACTTGTCACTTCTTGTTACGTGAATTAGATGTACAGTAACCTCTGCTTTGTCAAAATCTGCCTGTAGGTTTCGTCATAATTATGTCCAGAACGGCACACGTGACTCAATTTAAAAGCAATGCCAACGAAAGAAAGGTATCAATTTGCTCGTCAGACTATAATATGTGAAACTGGATACGCGATACAAAATATGTTGAGCAATAGTCAGACGTTGTGTTTCATTGGTTGGAGGCATAGGAGTGATTAAACTGACCATTATTCGGTGATTCCTGTAGCATTACGTTGTTTTTCAAATTAAATTATAGCATGATGTTTATATTATCAATACAAACATATTTTCTTAATTAATCCAGAGGAATAAAAAAAATACATAAAAGTAAAAAACAAATGTTTAATGATACAATAGTTTTTAACACATTTGCAGGAGGAGAGCACTTCTAAAATGTCAAATAAAGAAAAAAAAACACCACCATGGTAATAAACATGTGTGAGTCAGTGGTGATATTTCGGTACGCTGATAACGTCATTTGAACTTTGATTAACGTCCATGTTACAATCTCAGGTTGCAAGGACGTAAGAGCAACGTTTTGCCTTCAAAACAACAAATTCATCCAAAATGTTGAAACATGTCTGTGTGGAAAAGTGTGGCAAACTAATGAGGTACATTGGTTTTTACAGAATGTAATCTATAGTGTTTGGGAGTTGTTTGTCTCAATAGGCTGTAGTAATCAAAAGTAATGAACCTATTATGAGCAGGACCTCTGAGGGCCCGGCGTGGCATTAAGAGTGTGGCACATAAAAGGTTTATTAAAGGAAATTAAGGTCCATCACTGCCACACCTGCTCCCCTATTATAAATGTATGACAGGTCAGTGCCTTCAATCACAACAGCAAACGAGAGAGAGGAGTCATGTTTCCCATTACCAGGGAAAAGTAACAGCATATCCTATGACTCACAGATTTCACTGGCCTGTGACCACTATACGCCACCATCAGCCTGGAATAATTATGTTTAATAGGTTTTATTTGGGACCCACAAGCAACAGCCACCGAGAGTGGATGGATTTTAGCAACTATTTTTGTCTAAACACACACACACACACACACACACAGTGAGGTGCCGTCTGCACTTTAATGTCATTATTTAGCGTCATTACATTTTGACTCACCTTTGAAACTTCTTTTTTTCGTAACGTTATACTTTGTGTGTTTGCATACTGCTGATGTTTTTTAGGAGCTCTTTGTGATGTTGTCATGCACACCTATTGATTTTAAGGCTCACAGGCTGAAAAAAATAAAAAATAAAAATCTATAAAGCTTCTTTTTCCATTTCAAATAAAAGAAGTACAAATTAAATACATTAAAATGTTTAGTGGCTCATCTGTACATCGCATGCTTTTATTTTACAGATGGATTCTACAGGTGAGGAGCAAACCCTGAAAACATGTAACGGTAGCACAGGTGAGAGCAGATTTCAGTTTTTAGTTTGCTTTTAACTAAATATACACTCTCTCTCTCTCTCTCTCACACACACACACACACACACACACACACACACACACGCTCCACTTATCGCCACGGGTTAGGGGTATCGGTTCAACAATCCAACTTTATAACTGTCAATTTTATGTATGATCTTACCGGTCTGAAGAGCACTGCACAGCCATTTCATTATTCAGAGGGGAATAACTTCATTAAAATTGGAACACTGGCTCAAATTAGTTAAGGAGTGTGTGTATATATTGTGTGATTGAAAACCTCTAGACTGGATGTGTCATTATGCAAGTGTTCAGGGCCTCTGAGGCCCACACTGCACACGCTGGAGCTATTACTACATCTAGGGAAAAGAAGAAGAAAAATCATGAAAAGTGTTATTGTTGGTTGTGCTTCATGGGAGTAGGGCTAGAACTTGTGAATGAGATTCACGCGGGGCCCTTGGGGGAAATTGATTTCGCCTTTTTAGATCATGTTGTCAAAGGATGAGCTGCCGTTGGTCTCCAAGAGAACGAGCAGACTGAATGAAAACCGTTTCAGATCAATGGCGGGAGCACTTCTCCGTCCTTGTGCTGATTATACCCGATGGCATTGTAAAAGAGAATAAAGGTTAAAGCAGTATTAACCCAGGTGGCATCATCCCTAAATCATTAGCTACAAAACAAATATTTACAGAACATTGTAAAACATTTCATGAGCAAAATCGCCCCCAAAAGTAGTGAGTCAGTTTGAACCTTTGATGACGAATAAGTCGACAGATGCTGTGCTGCTGTAGTGGAAATGTAAACATGATGTTTTATCTGTTCTTTTTGGGTTTTTATTCCACAGGGCTGGCCGACTGCATCACCGAGACTCACAGGTGAAACTTTATGACGTGAATTTTCTCATCTTCATTCCAAAAAGGAAATACTTTCTGTCCCAGATCATTTATTTATTAAGAGGTTTTTTATTTCTTTTATTTCATAAAAGAAAGTCTCAAATTTTAATGGGTTTTTTTCCGTTGACCCTGCTGTACCTTTTTGTCCGTTCCCCTCTACCCCTCCAGCCCATATGGGTCCATGGCGAGGAAGAGGAGTGCTCAGGAAGGGGTGCAGGGCGCCCCCGTCAACAAGAGAAAGTCCCTGCTGATGAAGCCCCGCCACTACAGCCCCAGCGAGGCATGTGAAGAGGAGAGCGAGGACCTGGCACCGCCACAGGACAAAGAAGAGCTGAGGAACATTGACACTCCAGCAGGTAAACAGATGTCCTGTTGTTTTGTCTGTTTTGATGAACAATTGACGCTGAATTTTAAAATCCCATCTGTTGCATTCATATTTCCCTCCCTCTGCCATCAGCCAGCAGCCGCAGTCATTGTGCAGTGGAAGTGAAAGACTACACTGCTGGGTCCACATTAGTTGTGTCTCACGTCCACAAATTGAAGTTTTGACAGCTGATCTGCCATGATATTTTTGGCGTGGCTTTACCCTCTTTTGATGAGGCCAGATTTCAGACCCCTCATCTGTCCTTTTTCAAAAGCCAGTCCAAAACCCATTGAATCCATAGAATGAGCCACTGAATGGGGGGAGTGCACCAGTTCACTTTGGTTTAAATTAAACTTCCTCCGTTTCGTTGAAACTGAATTAACACTGATGTCGCCTATTGTGAAAAACAAATGAGGCGTCAACATTGCTTGGCGTATGTTTTAATGTTTAACAGTTTTTATTTTTACTAAACCACAAAAAAAAAAAAAACATTTCAGCAACAACAGTTACAAATTGTTTGCTTTCTCTTATGCCACTCTCCTTTTTCAGCGAGCGAAAATGTTTTCTTTTTTCCTAATGAATCAAATTTTGTGCATTTTGGCAACAATGTTTGTGGCGTAGATGTGCATTCTCGCCCACTATAATCTGCACTGATTTGGTATATTTTTAACGATGTAACTAAGCAACAAACGTAATTGTCCCTTTCAAAAGCTTTTGTTAGGCCCTCTAACACAGTCTAATACATAATTAGGCATAATGTCTACAGCTCATTATAGTACACGTGTGTGTAGTTAAATGGACCAGGAGAGTAGCTCACTGAATTGTGTGGATTCATTGGAAATGGAATGTATTTGTTTCCTGGGTTCATATTACATTACAATTATCGAAGTAATTCACTGTGCATCATCAGTTTTTCCTTTTGTTGTGGATTCTAGATACTTTTTCTATTCATCATCCAGAGTTGATTGACAGCTGTATTTCCTTATTTGACCCTGATATTCAGTGGACCAGCTTTAAAACTAAATGCTGGCAGAATAAACAGGAGTCTGAAGAGTGTCAAATGAACATGTGTATTGATAAACAATTCCAGAACATATTTTGCTGTTATTGTCAGATTTGGGGGCTATTTTCTGCAAAAAAAACTAAAATTGGACAAGTGGACTGGAGGCAGGAAGATTTTTTTTGTTGTTGTTGTTGCTGTGGGAAGCTGGTTATATCTGCATTTTAACAAAAAAGGGAGAAAAATAAGCCTCTCGTTTGGTCGAGCCACACTGCGTTCAACTCCAGCCAACTGCAGCCCTGCTGCAGAGTGCTGGTAATGGCTATTCTGGAGTACAAACTGTTCACCTGTTCCAACACACAAACCACCGGAGGGATCCAAGTTTTTTTCCTCCATCTCTTTCCTTTTTTCACCGCACTTCTGTGTCTCTGCGCTAGTATGCGTGTGTGTGTGTGTGTGTGTGTATAGGCCTGTGTGCTAGCGTACGCGGCTGTGTCAGGCCGTGGAGTCCATCTGGATGAAAAACAAAACCCTTGTTGCTCGACTCATAAATGTAAATAAGTGCAACTGGCTTTAATTTTTCATTCAACAGGGTTTGTCTTTAAACACCTCTTTTCAAATATTTTCACAAACTGAATTTATATATATACAAAAAATAGTTTGTCTTTTTGTTGTTAGTGCCACATATTTTGTTGAAGCTCTTTTGGCGAGGATTAAGTTCTCCTGCTGCTCCCACTAATAATAATAATGTATCTGTATCATCCTAAACATTGTGTGATCTGATTCTCACAATCCATCAATCTATCCATCTTCTCAACCTATCGAATATCTGGTGTCTGGCCACTTAAGAGGATCTGGGTCCACAGTCCGGCGCTGAAAGTAAAAACCCTCACAGTCCAAAGAGCCTTAATCGAGCATAAGTTTGAATGCTTTTGGAGGATCAAGAGAGATTTTGTTGAATCAATCCAGATGATAGCTTCCCATTGTTAATCACTGACCATGACTTAATATAATCAGTGGTGTTAATAAAGTGTTGTTTCAGTGTTGTTGCACTTAGGATAACTCTAACCCTCTTTGTCCGTTCCACTGATCGGGCTTTCAGCGTCACACATTCTTGTGGCTTTCGGCACGTGACCGGGATTTCTGGATTTATGCTAAAAGATAGACGGCCAAAGGACAAAGGCAAATTAAATATTTGAGAGCACTTAGCAAAATAAGCTAGAGAAAAGAGGCTATATGAAATGACCAATTAATGTGAAATTTAACAAGAAATGCATATATACAGTGGGTACGGAAAGTATTCAGACCCCTTTAAATTTTTCACTCTTTGTTTCATTGCAGCCATTTGCTAAAATCAAAAAAGTTCATTTTATTTCTCATTAATGTACACTCAGCACCCCATCTTGACAGAAAAAAACAGAAATGTAGAAATTTTTGCAAATTTATTAAAAAAGAAAAACTGAAATATCACATGTTCATAAGTATTCAGACCCTTTGCTGTGACACTCATATTTAACTCACATGCTGTCCATTTCTTCTGATCCTCCTTGAGATGGTTCTACTCCTTCATTGGAGTCCAGCTGTGTTTAAATAAACTGATTGGACTTGATTAGGAAAGGCACACACCTGTCTATATAAGACCTTACAGCTCACAGTGCATGTCAGAGCAAATGAGAATCATGAGGTCGAAGGAACTGCCCAAGGAGCTCAGAGACAGAATTGTGGCAAGGCACAGATCTGGCCAAGGTTACAAAAGAATTTCTGCAGCACTCACGGTTCCTAAGAGCACAGTGGCCTCCATAATCCTTAAATGGAAGAAGTTTGGGACGACCAGAACTCTTCCTAGACCTGGCCGTCCAGCCAAACTGAGCAATCGTGGAAGAAGAGCCTTGGTGAGAGAGGTAAAGAAGAACCCAAAGATCACTGTGGCTGAGCTCCAGAGATGCAGTAGGGAGATGGGAGAAAGTTCCACAAAGTCAACTATCACTGCAGCCCTCCACCAGTCGGGGCTTTATGGCAGAGTGGCCCGACGGAAGCCTCTCCTCAGTGCAAGACATATGAAAGCCCGCACAGACTATGAGAAATAAGATGCTCTGGTCTGATGAGACCAAGATTGAACTTTTTGGCGTTAATTCTAAGCGGTATGTGTGGAGAAAACCAGGCACTGCTCATCACCTGCCCAATACAATCCCAACAGTGAAACATGGTGGTGGCAGCATCATGCTATGGGGGTGTTTTTCAGCTGCAGGGACAGGACGACTGGTTGCAATTGAAGGAAAGATGAATGCGGCCAAGTACAGAGATATCCTGGAAGAAAACCTCTTCCAGAGTGCTCTGGACCTCAGACTGGGCCGAAGGTTCACCTTCCAACAAGACAATGACCCTAAGCACACAGCTAAAATAACAAAGGAGTGGCTTCGGAACAACTCTGTGACCATTCTTGACTGGCCCAGCCAGAGCCCTGACTTAAACCCAATTGAGCATCTCTGGAGAGACCTGAAAATAGCTGTCCACCAACGTTCACCATCCAACCTGACGGAACTGGAGAGGATCTGCAAGGAAGAATGGCAGAGGATCCCCAAATCCAGGTGTGAAAAACTTGTTGCATCATTCCCAAGAAGACTCATGGCTGTACTAGCTCAAAAGGGTGCTTCTACTCAATACTGAGCAAAGGGTCTGAATACTTATGACCATGTGATATTTCAGTTTTTCTTTTTTAATAAATTTGCAGAAATTTCTACATTTCTGTTTTTTTCTGTCAAGATGGGGTGCTGAGTGTACATTAATGAGAAATAAAATGAACTTTTTTGATTTTAGCAAATGGCTGCAATGAAACAGAGTGAAAACTTTAAAGGGGTCTGAATACTTTCCGTACCCACTGTATTTCATTAATCTGCAATAATACTGCTACACATGCATCACATATGTGGTACCTCATCACACCCACAAGGATTTCAAAACTCAAAAGTCAGGAACGTAATGAGGCATCTTCCAAAAATAGATACTTGACATTAGAAACAATCAATTAAATGATCTACTAATTATTTCCTGCAGCATTATGCGTTTTAATGGTCTATTATGGGTTGTTCATAATTTACTCTAATTTTTTTTTTTGCCCACGGACATAAGTTAAATTGACTCGACATTTCTCTTAATTCTGACACTTAAAGCTATTTTTCAACCACTTCTTTCAAGCTTCTCATAACTATTTTCTTAAGAAACAGCAGTTGAATTAGAGATGCACATTCCTATGGAATTTAATTATCTAATCACTTGTATTTTTCATATGTTCACATAGTAATGCCACTCATTACTGTGGACACTGTTAGCCGTTGTGCCTTTATCGTTTTTTTTTGTAACCAAAATCAGTCAGTTTTTAAGGTGTATAGTTGGCTTCTCCTAAACCAAATTCTGCTGCTCAGAAAGTAGCAGCTAACAGAGATTTCTCTCTTTTATCTTCATGTTTGTAGTTTCCTCCATCTGTGTTTTCAGGAATCCTCTTCACTTTCCTTGTTCACATCTCTCGAAACAACTATTTATGTGTTTTTTCTGTGCCGATGACAACATGTTGCTGCTTGGTTTGCACTTAAAACTACACGTACTTAATGAAAAACAACTGATGTTCACTGTCCACGGCACAGTCAATCCTTCTGTAATCTTGTCCTAAATCTGTATTGGGTTGCTGCACCAATTGGAGACACAAGAAAACAATTGTGTTTCTCATCTCCAGGTTTCATGTTCAACGAGCAGACAGAAGGGTCATATATATGTTTTCTAAAATATGCTTGAGAAATTGCTTGGAAATCTTGCAACCTTATGATTATCATTTCTATTGCAACATGTGTTCTTGTAAATCCTCTAGGTTATAAAAAACATGTTTTTCCTCAACATATTTGTAGAAAAGTAACAGAATCTAAAACCTTTAAAAAGGATTTAGAGAAGATTATCATCGACATACAATTCTTATTATGTGTGTGATCGAGGGGTTTCAAAAGAACATGTTTGGTCCGTTAAGTCTTGTAAACACATAAAATAATAAAGAATTGTCTTGTTGTTTTAGATGGGAACTTGAGCGCAATCAATGGAGTTGCCTACAAAAATGGCTGCCACGACGCGGCTGCAAAGTCCAGCGATTCTCTCGGATGGTCAGAAATCACATCCGATGGCTCTCCGCAGTGTGAGCCGGACGCATCCGAGCCTCTGATGGATGAAGATGACGAGGAGCTCCTTAACAATGAAAGAGAAGACCAAAGTCGAGACAGGATGAGTGGGACGTCGTCGCCACAGAGTCCGTACAAAGACATGAGGGAGGCTGAGTGGGAGCCTCTGTCTCTGTCTGCCAACTTGAACGGCTCCCACTGCAGCCCCTCCAGAGCCTCTGAAGACCTACCGGGCAGGAACGGCCACGTGAAAGAGGAGCCTCACTTAGAATTGGGTGGTCCGATGGGTCGGGCGAGTATTCTTCAGGCTGAGGCTCTGAGATACAGGCCGCTCCCCGCGGAGGAGGACAGTGAGGGGGAGGCGGAGGTGGAGAGGCCGCCTCAGCTGGACGGCTGGGCTTTGGGCCTCCACGAAAGAGGCCTGGAAATGGGCCGAGGGAGGGTGAACTTCAGCCTGTTGGAGCAGGCCATAGCTCTGCAGACGGAGCAGAGGCAGGTCCTGCACCACGCCTACAGGGAGATGGACCGGTTCCTCATGGGGCAGATGACCAACGAGAGGAGGCACCACAGGATGATGGACATAGACAGCAGGCTCAACTATCATGGAGGAAAAGGTAACAACATGCAGGGAAAGACCCATGATGTAAGATGATCTAAAGACAATCACAAAGGAGCGATCAGTTTTCACGAATGTACCTTCATCCGGCCTAAATCAGACAGGCCACTTGTGATTTGGATGATTGGTCGCTCAAAAAAAACCAAAAACATTAAAAGGAATAAAAGAAGGAAACGCATGGGAGGGGGGGGAAATCAGAGAGAGGAAATCCTCTTACGTACTAAAACATTTTGGCAACAAGTGAAGTAATAAATGACTAAAATAAAGAAGAATAACATTTTCTGATGGAATTGCTACTACTCAGAATATTGGATTTTGATAGGAATCCACTGGATATTTAACCATGACCATAAGTCTTAAATCCTCCTAAAGTACCTCTCATGCTTCCCTCTGATTCTTCAAATCACTGCAGCTAAATGTGTAATCCGAGATGTAATCTTTCGATGGATGGGCATTAAGAAGTGAATGTTGAACTGCAGCCTTAACTAAAATGGCAGATTAATAGATGCATTTTGTGAAAAAAAGTGTCTAGCTTTGCATGATATTTCAATGTGTCGACCTATGTACAATATGTGTGCAGGAAAGTGCAAGTACATTATGTGTCTATTTCACTTATTTCTACATTTCTTGATGGAACACACGTAAAGACAGGAAGGATTTGGTGCATTAAGGCATCGGTACAGTGGTTGTATTATATCTATTTATTGTGAAATCTTGTTTTACTGTGTCCGCAGATTCTCCACGCACAGATAAAAAGGACATAAAGTGTCCGACTCCTGGCTGCGATGGCACCGGTCATGTGACCGGCCTGTACCCGCACCACAGGAGTCTGTCTGGGTGTCCTCACAAAGTCAGAGTTCCTCCAGAGAGTAAGTCACACAAGCACTTCTGTTTTTAAATAATGGATGATTTATACTTGTAAAAACTGCCAGTTGAAGGATTTATAATCTGTCACAGTAATTTAAATCCTCTTAGCACGAACCCAAAGACAAGAAAGACCTGCTTATACATTTAGTTCAATTCAAAAGATGTGCATGAAACTTTTCAAATAAACTTAGGATTAAGGATGTCTTCTCCCTCTCTCTTTCTCTTAATGTGCTGTAATGTGTGAATATTGAATTCTTCTTCTTTTCTTTTACCCCTCACATTGCCGATTGTCAAGTCATTTCAATATAACTCAAACATTCAACATTAAACAGTAATGTTACAAAAGGAACAGAAAAAGTAATTAACTTTTTCAAAAAAAGCGCGTGCTCTTAGACTGGAGGCAGTATTTGCAAATCAAAGGGCTAGCTAACGCAGCATTCTAAAATAAATAGACAACTCCAACAAACTAATTGGAGAATGTGTACAGAAAAGAAGTTTCTAAGGATACAGAGCGGACCTTTAACGACGCGTTTGTTTTGAAGAATATAATCGGCTGTCTTGTTACGCTCCTCTTTGCACTAAGCTATTTACATTTCAGGCACATTACAGCATTCCTCACAAAGCCTTTTGTTTGTTTTTTCCCGCTCCCGTTTCTGTAGGATCTTTACTCTATAGGCACTAATGTACCAACCAGTTACATAAACCATCATTTAAATATGTGAAAATGTGTTTGTTTTAGTTCCAAAATGCTCTGTGTATATATATATATATATATATATATATATATATATATATATATATATCATCCTATAATCTTCCAGCTTGATTCTGTCTTGTTGAATTATTTTGGGCTCTCTCTGAGCTGATCTCCCCTCTCTGTCCTCGTCCCCTCAGTCCTGGCCATGCATGAGAACGTCCTCAAGTGCCCTACACCCGGGTGCACAGGAAGAGGCCATGTCAACAGCAACCGTAGCACCCACCGGAGGTACGTCCACAGCGGAAAAGCCATTAGAAATCTGCACCCTGTTCATAGACGAGTTACGGTATTAGGCTAATGTGTTTGATTTCCTCCCCGGCCCAGTCTCTCAGGCTGCCCCATCGCCGCCGCCGTGAAAGTCTCCAAACCTCAGGACGAGAGCCTGAAATGCAGACAAACACCTGACCGCTCACCGAGGTACAGCGCACTGCCAGATAACGCTGGGGGGTTTTTCACTGCTATCAATGTGGTCACATGTGCAGGACGATAATTACAACGAGCGGCCAGAAATCATATTCAGCTCTGGAGTGAACTGAAGTCGCAAAAGCGGAACTGAGGTTATGCAAAGAAGTGATAAACACTATTATTGTGGAGGGGAGTGTGGGATATTTTTATTCACTGATCCCAGCAGAACGAACGGTCTATTTTGAGCTTTCCAAGCAGACATAAGCAATGGTTGCTGGTCCTGCGAGTTCCTCTCTATTAGAGATGATAAAAGAGCAGAACTCTTTGTTCCCTGTGGATATATCATGGGCAGGATGCCCACTCCTACTATATTAATTAGTCTGGCAACCTGGCTGTGGATCTACAACACACATCAGATCCCAGACTATGTACAAAAGCACTGGCATCCCTGAATGGTTCAAAAACAACATCTTTACTTAACTGCTTAATATGAGCTTATTGGGCACTTGTTATTTCACAAGGTTTGCACAATAAAATTAAGTCTTTTCCCCCCCAATTTGTCTCCTGGTAGAGCCATCGGCTTGATAAAGAAGTTCGAGATGAACCAGTTGAACTACAGGCTCTCTCATCCAGTAGCAGCCTTGAAAACGAGCCTCACAAAAGACATGGACAAGTACAGCCGAATCCGCTTTGATTACGCCAGCTTTGATGCACAGGTCTTCGGCAAACAGCCTCTGATGGGGACCAACCAGGACCAGGAAATGCCACATTTCCCTGATTGTAAGTTTCACGTATTTTATTTGCGGCAAAAAAAAAAAAAAAAAGAAGCTATTTGTTAACATGGTACTGAGGGTGAATACATTTTTTGTCACATCTTTTAGGTATGTAGCCTTTTGTTTTCTATCACAGATCTACATGCAAATGTGAAGTTTGTCATGTTTTAACGGATTGCATCTATTGTTTTGTATCAGTGGTTGTTTATATTATTTATATGTGCCATCAAGTTTAGATAGTAACACCCGGTGTCTCTGTAACTCTAATGCTCGCTAATTATTTGTCTTTTAGCACCTCAGCAGTATCATGCCTTCCTCGGCGCTCCAGGTGGCGGCTTGCCCACCTCTGGTCAGCACAGCCCGCCGAGTCAGTTCAGAAAAGAAGACGGCCTCCAGGCCGCAGCAGCGACAGCCGCCATCCTTAACCTCTCCACCCGCTACCGGAAGAACATGGAGGCTGTCGCCGGCCGGCCCTTGGCAACCTCCACAAAGGTAATCAAATTAGACCACTTGGAAAGGTATTTAATGTGGTCATTTTAAAGGAACTCTGATTTGTGTATAAAAAGGGACGACATCAAAAGGCAGAATTTGGCAAAGGGAGCTTGGCGCTCTGGTGGCAGACACACAAGGAGTTTGCTTCTCCATGAAGGCTTTAATGTACACAAATGAATAGTTCTGTAATCACATCAAAAAGAAGAAATACAATCAGCCTTCTTTACCAATTACAACTACTCGTCAATTTTTTAAATAAAACATGTGGTACTGTATTTTGTTTCGACATCAGCTGGCATGTAAAAACCCTGAACTGTTGTCTGAAACTGCTTCTTGCCCGCTGCAGATGGCAGAGGATATTTTGCTTAGTGACATGATCCAGGATAGGCTGTGTGTCTACACCAGATAGCATTTAAAAGCATTTTCATGGATTAAGCCAATCAGCTAAAGGAGTTAACATCTGAAAAGTTTAATTCGCACAAATTCCAAACTCTTCTTGGAAGTGTACGTGGCTCCAAAATCTCTTCTGCTGTCGCTAAATCTCCGACGCGCCATTGTGTTTAGCTATTTCCAAACTTCATGATTAATATTGATCGCATTCTGTGGGTTACATACGTGCCCGCTGTACTGTAGATGATTCAAGGTTTCCACACCTACACAGCACAGATCCTTGTCTCCCAGCTTGTTGAGCTGAGAATGTGGCCCCGTACCAGGTACCAGCCCACTGAATGAATAAAACAGTGTTAGCAAGTTAATCATCTGTTCTCATTTACAGCTTAGTTGTCTTGGAGAGACGTACAAAATAAAGAACAGCTTTCCAGTCTGAAAAAAGGGGCCATATTTAGAGTGTTATATGTCGTCGGATGCTTTAACTTATCTGCATATGTATATTATGTGTTGAGATGTATCGCACACAAAAAGCACCACGTAACTGGCCTTTAAAGTGTGAATACAAGCTGTTTCTTTTTACTTATTTAAAAATCTGAGACGCTGAAATCATTAATTAAATCAATAAAAGAAAAGAATAATCCTGGGTTTAAGTTTTTAGTTAAAAACTACATTCAAATCTTAATAAATCACAACAAATGTTGCACATCCTTTGGTTTTACTCTGGTGTTATTTTGACGAGGTGCACACATCATCCAGTGGCTGGATAATTTAAGTGGACAGCCACATCCAATGTTCATGCAAATCATCCCCTTTAATTAATTTGAAAAGCTCCCTTTTGTTTCAAAAAATAATAAATAATGATGTATAGGGTTTAATGGAACATATTCGTTGAATAATTGGTTTCATTTATGGAAACGGATTTCAGCATTTAACGAGGTAAAACTTTTAACACCATAAAAACAGCCATAAGTCATCATGCTACTGCGTTTCAGCACAAAAACGACAAACACATCTGTCAGCGGGGAAACTTATGCCACATTAAGCTTTTTAATTTTTGCTATAATAATGATGACCTAAAACCAGCAACCTCCCCCCCCAGCTGCCATCATGGTTGTGTGTCCTAGAAAACAGATGACACAGCTGTCACTGAAAAACTACACACCAGTGATTATTTTTTTTTGTGTTCAGCAGAATTAACGCTGGCTTAGTTTGGTACTTTGTCTGGTGTGAGATAACCACTGCATGTATTATTTAAATATGTTTGTTTGCTCTGCGTTTCAAGTCATTTTTAAAGAGAAATGTTGTTGGGTTCAAGTATACCATATCGCTGCTGTCATATTAATTAGACATCGTGCGGTTTTATTTACATTCCCTTTTAGTGTAATTAGAAAATAGGTTCTATTTTTATCCCCTGATTCATTTGTTTTCTTATGTTACTGTAGCACGCTCTGCAGTGATATGGGAGGCATGCTTTGTTTATTGTACCCTTCTTCTATACAACATGTTGTTACTGGTATTAACGTGATTAAATGTTGAGGGTTAAACTTCTTTGCCCTTTAGGACATGCTCATAGAGGTGGATGAAAATGGCACCCTGGACTTGAGCATGAAGAAGTGCAAGGACAATGTGAAAGCCCCGACAAAACCCCCTTTGGACGACCCGCTGTCCCTTTCTGAGGCCGCTGTGGCCAAAGGCGGGAGCGTGCTCATCAGCCCCGCCTTCTACCAGCCGCTGTGTGAGAGAGACAGCTGGGACGGCCCCATCCCTGTCAACTTCAGCAAAGCTCACGTGTTACAGGACGCAGAGGTACAAAAACACCACAACCACACAACCACTGACACTTTGGTTGTGATCTAAAAATGTCAGATATGCAGTAAGTGCAAGAGAACAGTGAGTTATCATGTCACCAAGCGAAGACAAGTCAGTTAAACAAAGCAGCACAGTAACAGACTACAAAGTAAAAGACTGAGAGAAAAGGTGGAGAATAAGGTTCATAGTTTTAAAAGGAGTTTATAAACGCTGAAGCTCTACATTTCTCTAAAATGTTGAAATCAGATTGAAATCTGTTCAGTTTAGCCGTGAAAATCATATTTTCTAGAAGTTTCCTCTAATATCTATCCCTTTACCCCTAAAATTGTTGCCAGATTACATAGTTCTTTCCAGGAATTTACTGTTTATTATTACCATTTCATTTCCAAAGATGGAGGTCGAAGGCTTTGTCTCCTTGCCAACAGCGATTAAAGAATAGTTTTCATTTGATTTATTTACCTTGTTGACCTAAAAGTTGTCGAATTTAGTCTGAAAATAGTAAAAGTAGTCAACTTTAGTCCAAAAATACTTGAATCCACCTAAAAAGTTTTGTAAGTGTCGAATAGAAAACCCCACCAGGTTACTAAATTCCCCATATTTTACATTTTGTGACATTTTCGAAGACAAGGGACCATCTTCAGATCTTTCAATCTAGAAAACAGGACTGGTCTCCACATATCATTCAAGTACCAGAATGAATATTAATCCGGGCTTTCCAGTTTCTCTTTCCTTTATTTCACCTTTGGCCCCCATTTGTAGTCGTTATGATAAAGGAATAACCACATTTGACCTGCTTTTAGAAATCACACCCAACATCTGGTGACTGCACAATCTTGTCTGTAGAAAAAAAGGAAATCCATACGTCATGGCCATACCTCATGAATACTATGTGGATTAAGAATGACTTTAAATGGATGTATGGTTTACTAGAGTATAAGTATCCTTAAGCATAATCGTGCTGTAACCCCCAGGGCTTGTGTTTTAAGAGTATTATACACTGCTTTTCATTAATTATTCACTTTTAGGTCATCGTCGATCAGGTCGGTTTTAGTCCAGACAATGAAGGTCACGTTTTGGTTTTTTTTTACATTTTCTGTCTCACCAGGAGGATTACGATCACATCTCTGTCCTGGAGGACCAACACTACAATGTAGACGGCAGCATGATGAGCCCCAAAGCCAAGCTGCTATTACGAGACGCAAAGAAAGAGCTTCTGAGGTGCGTCACGCTAAAGAATGAAACCTCCCCGCTCAGCCGACTGTGCATAACGTGAGCCTCCCTTTTAGCTGGCAGATGGTCAGTATTAACGACACACCGTAACTTTGCTTAAGTGGGACAGTTTGTTACAAGTGAGCGCTGAGTTACACGTCATTGTAACTGGTGTGTCTGCAGGTTCATGTGGAGCAGAAATGTATCTATTTGAAAGTGAGTTGTCTCCCTGTATACCCCCGTACAAGCTTACAACTCTTGTAGTTAGAGTGCATGCTCTGCTGGGTCTCCTCTTGAGAATCACACCTCGAGAAAAAAACAAAAGTAGGATCCTCTAGTTTCTGCAGCACATCACTCCCCCCTTCAGTGACATTCAGAGACACCATTAAACCGAACGTTGAGCAACATAATAATAATTCTTCTACTAAACTTCCCCGCTGTACTAACTTTCCTCGATTTTTAATGCCCATGAAAAAGGTTCTCAGCGTTAGAGAAAGATTCAGTTGGAGCTGTGGGAACCAAAGTAATCTGTGTATTTAATGCTTTGTGTTCTCCTGCAGCTGTCCGACCCCAGGCTGTGACGGCAGCGGCCACGTGACGGGGAATTATGCATCACATCGGAGGTACCGTAAAACAATTATGTCCTCATTAGCAGCAGATATACAGACAAAAGGGGAAACAGTGCTGATTGTTTAATTGTGTTGACACAGTTGCTGGCAGAGTTAAGATTTCAAATCATGTGTCAACTTTCTTAAAAACATGCTGACACGAGAAAGCGTTCTCGTCAAGAGGAGGTGGAATCGTGTTTTCAAATGATTTTGTATGAGAATGCTTTGAGACATTGTGTTAAGATGATTTAATTCAGCTGTGATCAAAGAGTGCATTAAAGTGACTGTTAGCTCTTTATCCTCTCCAGTGTGTCTGGATGTCCCCTGGCTGACAAAACACTCAAATCACTGATGGCAGCCAACTCTCAGGAACTAAAGTATGTGTTTGGGAAAACTGTTATTGTTGCTAAAGGATTTTGTACATTAAACTAGGCAGCCTGTTTTGGGTCAACGCTTTCCCTTCCTTTACTTTCCCCTTCTCCCTTCCACACCAAGCATGATTTCTATGCACTCCACATGAAGCATGTTGGCTTTTGTACTACTTTTCTGCACATTAGCATGAACCCGTCGCTCTGCTCGCAGTCTTTTGCTGTAAAAAGCACCTGGTCTCTGTGTCTCTCAACCTGCAGGTGCCCAACACCTGGTTGTGATGGATCCGGACACGTGACTGGGAATTATGCTTCGCACAGAAGGTAGCAGAGAAAAATCAACGCAACTGAGCATGAAATACATTTGTCAGATGCATGACATTCAGACAGATGGTGAAAGTCTCACTTTATGCCGCAAACATGCTGCACTTTTCGAATTCTTGTTTTTATTGATATTTTTTTGGCTGCCGATATCTCCAGCGACTAGACATTTACTGTGTAGATTTACAGCTTTAGATTTCAGACCTCATAGCGGCCTGTAACTACTTAGCTTTTATTTTTTACTCTTAAATAGATTTCCTCCATGTTAACCCATACTGTCGCCAATCATTTTTAGCTTGTCAGGATGTCCACGTGCCAGAAAGGGAGGTTTGAAGCTCACACCAAACAAGGATGACAAAGATGAGCAAGAGCTTAAGTAAGAGATTTTTTTTCCCCTCATCCCATGCTGTCATTTTTTTTTTTTTTTCCTTTTTTGTTTAAAAAAATAAAATAAAAAGATAAAACATTGTGAAAATGCGTCATGCTTTTGTGCCCCGGGGCATTATACCTGGAGGCCATTAAGTTAAACAAAGAAAATAATACTTCTCTTGTCGTAACATTAGTGAATTATTTTCTAAGGATTAATAGCGTGTTTTTGTGGGATTTATTTTCAGGATTTTGTATTTTTTCCTATTTTCTGAATGGAATATCTGGCTTATTACTCTCCACTGAGTGCTTTCTTTATAATTATAGTATATTAAGAAAACGTCGAATTGCCCACTCTGATGGCATCGCACTCATTTGCAGCTTAATCATTGTCTGTGAAAGTGTTATTGGAAAAAAAATAATGTAATTGATTTGCAGTTTAAATCCAAAAGTCAGATATATGAGCCCTTGTTTACTTATACATCTGGACACAGATTTTTTTCTTTTTAATTACTAATGCAAGGCCATGAGCTTAGGAATTAGACTGGAATAGATCTCATACACATTGGGAGAGAAAAGGGGGGGGAGGGTAGCAAATGTCCCTAGATTATTGTAAACAGTGGGCCATATGGCATGCCTCCATTGTCCTGATGCCTTGCATCAAGCTACCTACCTGTAGTAGATGTAAGTAATGGCACCGGTGTTGTTTTGTCCTCTAAGTGCTGCTGCTGTCGAGTAACGAAATGCTGAAACAGGCTTTTTGCAGCAGCACTCTACAGCATGTGTGCCATTTGTATCATCTCAGGTGACCTTTCACCTTTATCAATAAGGGAAAGGGTTCACCACCTCCAAATTACATTCTTTCGCATGAGGGGATACATGACAATTATCTGTAATTCATGTCACTCCATTACTGACCCGCAGGAAGAAAAAAAAAAAAAAAAAAACAGGCCTGGAAATGCAACTGACAAACTCTTAATGATATTCAGCGTGACTTGTGCTTTTGTTTTCAAGCGCAAACATCAGCAACCTCCGAACGCACGCGCTGAACACAGCGTCCGTTCTAACTCAAGTTTTAGTGGATTAGTAACTTCTAGTTAATGCGATTATTTTTAGTTTTGGCGACTTCATTTTTAATCAGCATTTGGCTGGATTAATCAACTTAATGGTTAACAAATCTTCCGGTCTAGTTGTTGAAACAGAGGTTTTTTTTAGTTTTTTTTTTTAATGATGTGGTTGTTATTTTACGAGCAGCTAAATGTCTTTGTTTTCTCTGCAGCATAGAAATGTTATTTAATGCAGGTTAGTTACATTTTCCCTGTGTGAGTCAGCAGTGTTTACAACATGTATGGGTTTCTCTGGTAGGTGTCCAGTAATGGGATGTGACGGACAGGGCCATATATCAGGAAAATACACATCCCATCGCAGCGCGGGCAGTTGTCCACTCGCTGCCAAAAGACAGAAGGAGTCGTCCATCAATGGGCTGCCCTTTGCCTGGAAGGCCAATAAACAGGAACTGCCCCATTGTCCCTTGCCTGGCTGCAATGGCCTTGGACATGCCAATAATGTGTTTGCCACTCACAGAAGGTGAGGTCGCCTGTCCTCCATTTTATCTCTAAACAACACTGCTGGTTGACATGTTGCATTCTCAACTCTCATTCACAATCTCTCTTGATGCTGAAGTTTTGTGACATTCTCCCACCTAAAAACTGTCCTTTATGACCTGCTGGACTACAGCTTGTCGGGTTGCCCACTGAACGCACAGAGTATCAAGAAAAAGCACTCGGAGGAGGAGATGATGACCATCAAACTGAAAACCAGCAGTGGTAAGATACCCTGACATGCCGTGTGGTAGTTTGCAGTTACGTGTATCTTGGCAAAGAAAATACCAATGTTTTCAGTTTGAACATGATGAATTAGATGATATGCTCCAACTCAGGTGTTGAAAACAAAGAAGATATTCAACATTTGGATCATGAAATTAAGGAGCTGAATGAATCCAACATGAAAATAGAAGCAGATATGATGCAACTTCAAACGCAGGTAAATATCTACTCGGACAAGTTTATTTAAAAAATTCGCTGAATTTGACGAATTCTTTATAATTTTTTTTGTGCGTGTGTGTTTTTGTACCCGAAAGCAGATCTCGTCTATGGAATGTAACTTGAGGACGATTGAAGAGGAGAACAAGATGATCGAACAGCACAATGACAGCCTTCTGAAGGAGCTCGCACGCCTTAGCCAAGCTCTCATTAACAGTCTAACAGACATTCAGCTGCCTCAAATGGTACAGTAAGCCTTGACCACAGCCTCCACTACAACTCACTATATCTAACATGGAAGAAATGTCATTTTCTTTGAATTGTCATTTTCTGTTGTGCTTGCTTTCACTAATAGTCAAACATGTTTTTGTTGCAGGGACCCATCAGTGAGCATAATTTTGAAGCCTATGTGAACACATTAACTGATATGTACAACAACTCGGAGCATGAATACTCTCCAGAGTGCAAGGCCCTCTTGGATAATATCAAACAGGCTATTAAGGGCATCCATGTTTAAGCTGCAGAGCTACCAAGAGGTTTCTCTGACTTGGGATAATGGCACTAGATAGCTCTATTTTACTGAAGAGTGATGGCTTGGCTGCATGTATAAGACGAGGCTTTTGGAAATGTGTTTCCCGGTAAATACACTGCACTGAGAAAAAGTACCAGCCAGATTTGTAATGCTTTTACTGTTTCTGCATTCAATTGATATGTTTATCTTGGTGAGATTTTTACCCCTCTTGCACTTAATTATTTTGTATGGTTTGCTTGATTTTAATCTGTATCTGTTCATGTCACTTGTATTATCGCTATTTATTATTATTATTATTATTATTATATTTGTTCATCAGTGTATTTATTTCCTCGATTTTTATTTATTCCTTGAATTGTAAATGCTTGATAATTAAGAAATATGTTTGACTTTCTGCACATTGTAAATTTACATAGAAGCACATTCCAATTTCATGGCATACTTTCGCCATCTAGTGTTGAAAAACTTATATTATTATTATTATGATTATTAAACCATAAGTTGGATCTCCCTTCAAAGTAAAAACCTACCAAAACGACTAAGAATCAATATTTTTAAGTATTGCTTTTGCTTTCTTTATTGGAAACTGAATGTATGGTGAGACAAAGTGAACACTGAGATGAAAAAAAAATGCAATGCAACTGTACTGTACCTTTTCCTTCTTAAACCAATAGCAGCTGAATGCAACCAGGAAGTGACACTGAGCAAAAATGCAACATCATTCGGTGAACTGAACGCCAAGATTCTGCTTTGCATAGAAGAAGAGTGCAACACAAATCAAAAATCCACTTTGTCAAGATGTCTTTTTTTAAATATAGATATTAAACTGCCTTCTGTGCACACACGTTGGAGTGTGCATATAGTATGTGCCTAAATGTATATGAATCCATAAAGGTATACGAGTACTATGTTTTGTGGTAGGACAGTATTACGTGGATGGTGTCTAATTTATTATACAGTACAATTATTTTCATAGGAGGAAACGTTCCTGATGACTGTTTGAATACCGGTGTCTCAGTAGCTGTAATCTCAGAGGCAGGTTTTGAAATATCGCGACTGAGATTGAAAAGTCTGGTGTTTATTTTACCTTTTGCTAGCATGGAGAGGGAAAAAAAAAGGAAGGAATGAATAAAAAAATAAAAACATCTATTCCTGTTTGATCTTAAACTGCTTACAAGCCTTAACACTTCAACCAGTCTTACAGTTTGAATATTCTTGTAACGCTTGGGGCAGATTTGAATAGTAGCTATTTCAAAAACCGAGCTGTCTATACCAACACAACTCGCATTTTGGTTTCAATCATTAAACGCAACAACAAAACAAAAAAAAAGTAATGAAAACACAAGACAAATGGTAGTTATTGGCATCGATTGCACTTTTGTATCCAATTATTTTGTATTTTTAGTTCAACGTACTGCCCTTGGGTTTAACAGAAAGAGGGAAATGTGTTGCATCACTGTTCTATACGGTGCGTGTCTCAATTTTACATGAAGTTAATCCCAATGACCCAGTAATTCATTTGAGCAATACATTTTTCATTTCTGCAAAATGAAGTCAAAGAAACGTAGCCGAGGACAATTCGAAGAGAAAAAAAATGTAACAGCAAAAGAGCCAAATTACAGAAAAATGAGACTCTATTGTATCCAAAAACTCAATGTTTTAAAGAGTTTTGATCTTTAAAAATAAAACGGAATCAAATTCTTTAAACCTAGCAATCCTTTATTTATAATTTTGTATATTTAATTCCTATACCACACATTGTTTGCTCAGGAAGTTTTGTGAATAATATTTATTTTTCCCTGTTAGTATTTGATGTTTTGTAATGTGAAATGCTTTTTTTGTGGAACGATATTAGTATGATATGAAATTGTATTGTATTTTCTTTTCTTTTAAATTAAAATGTAATGCTTTTTTTCAGTTGAAGTAGTTTGTAAATTGAAAACTTCCTATTACTTTTACTATTTCATAATAAACAGATATGCGCTGTGTTGTACAGTTTGTGTATGGTAGAAATAAACTTTTCAAATGGTTGTGTGGTTTCTCAAAGTCTTAAGTCTTAAGTAAGGTCTCACATTTCCTTATGCATTAGCACCACCTGGTGGTGAATACAGGGTACTACATCTAGAGTGACAGGGAGTGGTTGATGGAGTCCAGATACTAACAGCTGCTGGGGTTAGAAATCATAATAAAGGTTTAAGATGCTGACCGTGTAACTGTAACGTCCCAGCGCAGGTCATCCATCTGTCTCACCTTCATCTGATCTCTCTACACTGACCGAAAAATACCTGAATAAATCAAAGTGCACACTACAATATTCAATTTATGCAGTTTAGGGCTACAACGAATGATTATTGTCATTATCAGTTCATCCCCCAATCATTTTCTTAATTGATTAATTAATGTTTGGTCTATTAAATGTGAAGTCACAACTTGCTGGCATCTTCTCATTACTTATTGTAGTCCAAAACACAAATATATTTAGTTTACGAACACATAAGACAAAGAAAAGCAGTAAATCCTCACAATTCAGAACCATGTTAGATCACTTTTACTTGACAAATAACACAAACATTCAATCAATTATAATAATAGTTGCCGATGAAATTTCTCTCAGTCGACTATTCGTTCCATTTCTAGCTTAGAGACTTTTCTTTAAGGGGAAACGAGTTTGGTCGCCCACGTAAAGTGACAGATAACAGAAGAGACACGAGTCAAACAACTTAAGAAAAACACACAGACACAAACTCACAGATATTAAAAGAGGTGTGTAGCTCAGACGCCTGCTAGGCACTAAACATAATCAATAAATAACAGGCTGATCAAACTTAGCTCACCTGAAAACTGGAAGAATGAAAAGAAACAATAAATCTAAAATTTAATTAAAAATAAACATCATTAATTAGCATAAAGTGCTGTTAAAAAACACAAACCATATAACTCAGGAAAAAAGTATCAACCAAATGACCCTTAAACAACTCACGTTTAAGACTAATAAAACTACTAAAGAAGAGGATACTCCTTCAAACTACAGTATAGTTTGAACTCCAACACCTTTTCTAACGACTCAGAGTCAAACAGGGACGAGCGATGATTACAGACTGTATACATGTCAAGATGACTATAAATATGTTTGCTCAACACCAATACGAAAAATTATTTGAGTCATGCCACAGGGGCCCCGTCTCGCTGTAATATTTACTGTATACGTACGTGTGTGTGTGTGTGTGTGTGTGCGTGCGCGCGCGCGTAGAGAAGCTCGACGGCCACAAACAAACTCTGACCTCAGCTAACCCTACTGTAGTCAACAATGTCTGGTTACATTTGTCTCATAATGCAGACGGCCACTAAATAGTTTGTTTCATGGAAATAATATTAGCAGCAAGTGTGGTCAAATCCAGGATCTTGGTTTTGTGTGATTTTTAAAGTTGTATATTTCCATGAAGGCCTTAGCTCTGAGGACACCGAGGTCATGTCCTCACTCAGTACAGTAATGATCTGAGGAGGAGTTTACATTACAGCATTACACAATCTTATATCTAAAAATACATTTAATAATTATAACAAAATAAAAATGCTGCAGTATCTCTCCACTAGTATTGCATTCTTTTTAGCGTAATAAGGTGCATGAATAAAATGTCCCTCCTGACTATATTTGTAAAATCCTGGCCCTGGTTTCATGTTCCACATACTTATGACGCTAAAACAGACCTTACTTGTAGTGGAGAAGCTGATCTTGATTAGTCAGCATCTTATGGCCCCGAGTGACACAACTAATGATCCTGACATATGAGTATAGGTCCAGTATTCAACTACTGAACCCACATTAAAACAGTAACAGCAACATTGTGGTCACGTAGCTCAATACGTCTCTGTGTTACGCAATGAATCCCCCGAAGGAGGAAGTCAACAGATTCTTCTCTTTAGAGAACAAACTGCAGGAGAACGACAGCTCTTCACTGCAAATAAAATGAGTATAAAAGATAAAACGATATTTCTTACGATAAAAATAAGTTAAACACAAACGCTTCACTCTGAATGCTGATGGATTTTTGTTTAGCTCTTCTACTTTGTCAACTAATTAACCAGAATGTTTTGATCATTTTCCATTCAACATTCAAAACATTTTTTGACTCCAATATCTCTGTTACTGTTTTATTGCAATAAAAAAAAGACATTTAATTTTCTTGAAGTGACTGCATGTCTTCCTCTTAGAACAAGTCATCTGTAGTATTATCAAAGGACGAGGTGAAGCGAGGTTTCCCATCGTTTATTCCCACACAGGCCAGTGAAACCAGCTGCAGGCTAAATTTAAACGTTTCCTTTAGGGAGCTGTGAGGTTACGAGGTGGGTGAAACTTTCCAGGAACCTTCAGATGTTGAACTCCCTTGTTAAAAGGAAATGGTAATGAACAGGCTTATCATGGGGATGTATCATTCCTGACCTATATTTCTTACTCCGTATGCTTTTAGTCAACCTTTATCTGCTGACAGATAGATACGGTCCCATAAGAGTCGCTTGTTGCAGCAGCACAAGGACAGATTTAATACAGATAGAGAGTAAATAGTAAGAGGCATTTCAAAATAAAATACAACAGAAGTAGAAAATATAAACTATACAAGAGCACTTAAAGACAAAATGTGACAAAAAAGTAACAATGGTGTGGTGTAAATAATAGCAGAAGAGTCAATATGGTATAATGCAAGTAAAACCAGATTAATTCATTGTATAGTATAGCATAAATCATATAAATCAGTCCAACAGAGATAACTTAAATACCTGAAAGAATAGCCTGTCTTAAGAGGAAACCAACATAAAGTGCACCAAGTATCGCCCGATTATTCGTTCTCTGTAATGGATGTACTTTTCTTTGTAGTGCAGTACACAACAACAACAACAACAACAATCAATTCACCATAACAATTGGCTACACCTAACTCGACAAACCTACATAAAAAAAGCACATTAACACAAAAAGAGACATGTACAAACAAGGTAGAACTGTCATGCTTTCACTGCCTGATTGATCGATTAATCAAAGCAATGGCTGCAATTTTATCTGTAGTAAAAACTATTAGACTTGTGAACCCAAATAAAAACATCCCCCTGTAAAGTGCATGTACACGGAAGGCTACAGATTAAATAGATATATAGATAAAATAGATATGAGCAACAGTGCCTCCCTCTATCGACAACATTTAAACCACGTGACCTATGTTTACATCCTCTCAGCTGTGTCTGTCTTCTCCTTCACTTCGACACAACGGCTCTTCGTTACCAACTTACTTCTCCCTCCTTCGCTCGGGCCAGCTGACGTTAAGCTGCTAGATAACACAGCTGACCGGCAGTTAGCCTCCAAATAAAAGACATTTGAAAAAAAAAGGAGCGCTGCTAAAACGTCTGAAAGTCGCATTGCACAGAGCATCCAGTTGATGCGACACGGAATTGTGAGTATTTTCTTTGTTATGTATTTTTAAGATAACTGCCGTGTGTTGGTGTGTGTGTGTGTGTGCGCGTGTGCGTGTGAGTGAGTCAGTTATCCGGGTTGTTTTGCTGGCTGCATAATAATCGTGTTAGCTTTATTAAACTCTCGAGTCGCTGTGCAGGATCAACCCGAGAGCTTACCTAACCTGCTTTGTCCCTGTTCTGGTGATGGCGCACTCAGGCCCACGACAGCTAACGTTAGCCAGGTCCACACTGCGTGGACTTTAACACGAGACATCAACTGAAACACCTCGATTTAAACTCGCTGATTCACGTGCAAGCTTCGCCAACTGTCGTCTGTTTCTTTTTGTTTGTTGTCGTCGTCTTTTATTTTTTACTTTTTTCTGTCAAGCGGAAGAAGCTCGGAGAAATCAACGTTTGTTTTTGTGGGATTTATTTCCCCCCCCACACACACACACACACACGCGCACGCATGCACAGCAGTTACTAAAATGCAACAAACAAACCGGTTTAGCTAGTCGCTGCTAAAAGATTGAGGTTAATCTCACTGCAGAGAGAGAGAGAGAGAGAGAGAGACTGCGTTTATGGTCGACAAGTGGGAACAAAAGCTGGATGAACGCACAACAACAACACTGTGTTTTAGTGTTTGTCCGCTCGTGCACTCGTGGGACTCTGCTTTCTCACATAATGTGGGGTTTGTTTTGGTGCAGGATTTTTTTTTTTTTAGAAACAGCCGCGATTAATAACGCTCGAAAGCGTTTTCATGAAAATCGCTGTTCTTGTTGTTGTTGTTGCTCCATCGTCACACGCAGTGCGAAGAAAGCGTCCGGAGCAGCCGATTGGCTGTCGGGCCGCCGTCTGTGTGGCAACTGCAGGCACGTGACCAGGCAGCGAGCTGATTGGCTGAACCAGGTGTCAGTCGTGGGGACTACAGGAACGTCTGTAAATACCGAGTGGGCAAGAAAATACTAAAACATCTGTATGATGTGAGGCAGCGTGCCTGCTGTAAGTCAAAGTCTGGAGGTTCGTGATTGACAGGTGTGTTCAACGACATCATAAACACATTACAAATAATATACAAACTACCACAGCTGAATAAACGGCTACTGTACTGGTACAACTATACTGATTAGCGTCAGTATTGATTAGTATTCCCAGTATTTTCTGGTTTGGTCTTTAAATTGTATGAAAAAAAGTTAACTATGCCGATCACAGTTGACTAAATTCCAAGGAAATATATATATTTTGTCCTCAACTGTACAAAACCTACAGATATTCAATTAACTGTCAAATAGCGCCATCTTTAAAAAGTGGCGATGGATTCCTTACTTTTATTTTATTGCAGATGTCTCCTGTTAACTTATAATTGATTTAAAGCTCCTAAAAGACCAAATGTATGACTTTTACACATTGACGTTCAGCACCTACTGATTGTATTGTCTGGACACTAGATGGCACTCATCTAGGGACTTGCAGACACCGTGGCATCTGGATTGATAACAAGTTGACCTCTGAAGTCCATATCAATAGAAACCTTCACTAAAGTTAGGTTGTTATGTTACTTAAAGAAAAAGGTTCCTTTTGCTGCTAAGAAAACTTCTATCCATGCATCTTCTGAGAGAACTGGATGTAGTCTACATCATGGTGCCTTGCGTTTTTTAACTTTTGTCCCAGTTTATACTCTTATGTAAAAACCATTTCCTTGCAGAAGAGATATCTTATCTCAATTTGGACCTCTCTGACCCTCTTGTAAATAAAGGATGAATAAAATACGACAAAGAAAAGCAGCGTATCCTCTCAACTGAAAAGCTGAATCTATTATTTCTAAATTTTCCACATGACGGCAAATCCTACAGAGTACAGCTGCAGCAAACAACCATCAGATAATCTACTGGTCGTCTTCTCGAGCCGTGGTTGTCATCTAAAGTCGTTGGCCTTGCTGGATGCCCTGTGATGACATCATTTTCATCACACTTCAGAAAAAAAGATAAAATGTAAACAATGCAAAACGCAGGTTACAGGTTGATGTAGGTACCACAGATTGGTGAAAAGACGTTCATTACGTTCATCCCCAAAACTGCATTGACCTCTTGTGAATATTAAGTCAATATGAGCAACATTGAGGAGAATAAGTGAAACAGCTGGAGTTCTGCTAAATATGTTTCACACCCGGCTGCATGCAGTCGGCTCCTGTTAGCCGGGCACAGCAGACGCCTCTACTGTCACATCCTGTGGTCGTTTGTGAGTAATTAACTCAGAGTCCAGTGGTTGAGTGAATAAAGATGGATGCTAATACACCTCACATTCAGTCTGATCTCTAGCCTGGGGATGGAGTCGGAGGAACGGCCATATTGTGACCTTAATCAAAAGCACCGATCCACTGCTGAGCACAAACATCTTTCAGGTTTTCATGGCAGTCTAATATTTCAGTCTGAGGACGGCACTAAAGGAAGGGGGTCATTATGGAGAGTGACTCGTTACACTCTGGGACATGTTGTGGAGATGAAAGTCTTGATCCGATACCGACTCTAACATCGCCCCAAAACTTTATAACAGGCGAGGAAGACATACTGCTGTAATGGCTAAAATGCTGGTCTTTATATAACGCATTCAAAATAACGAACACTGGAAGAGGAAAAATTACCTATGGTCATGGGGGTCATAAAAATATTATATTAAAACATAAACTTTCAACAGTGACTGTCTGCCCTTTCAGAATATGTAATCAGACATTATGTGTAGGACGTCTCCCCGGGGGTTCACCCTGGAGGAGGGGTCAGCAGGTCATTAACATTCAAAAGGAAGTATCTGAGGACTATTAACATATTCAGCAAACATCACCATATTCAGATTTTGAGGCATATTATGTAAAATTGGACATTTCAGTGCTAGAAAAAAACGTCATTCGGTGACCAAGATCACCATGATTTATCTTCTGCGGGCCATGGTCGGCAGATTTAATGGGATTTGGATCATTAGTTTTTCGGGTCATGAAATCAAGTATTTGACCTGCTGGTGGCACTGGATGAGGACTCAGCATGGCTTAGAATTAGTAGAGCGTTCACAAAAGGTAATATTTATTACAGGAGTGTTGTTCTAAATTACAATACAATGTGCAGGTGCTTTTCATCTCGGCGAGGAGAGAAACGCACAACACGGTTCTTTGCACAGAGGAATACTCCGGCTTCAATAACATTCAATTCAGGGGCCTTTGTAGCGAAACAAACGAGCACTTCTACCAAATTTGCATTTGTAAAGCACATTTGCTCACGGGTTGTATTAATAATATGTTCGACATTGCAGGGAAAATCGTCGCTGAATTTATTTTCCATACAGACATACCTCATTAATTACACCGTCTCAAGTCTTTTATCCAGTTTCTTATCCGTCACTGTGAACCCAACACGCGCACATTGTTTCTGCAGGGAATACGAGACAAAGCGCTGTAATGTCAATTCATCAGCAGGATTCGTATATCAACGGGTAGTTATGAAAAAACATTATTTATACATTTAAGCACAAATGACAAATTTGCCTTCATTACATCACAAATGCAATCGTGAGACTTGCGAGTGTAGATTTATTGACACACGTATGATTATTTTCTACTCATGAGAATCATACCGCTGTTGCATTTTGCCACAGACGTCCTCTTCTTTGCTGCAAAACGAGTTGCTAAAATGTCTGAGTATACAGTGTAAATGCATGCAACCACGAGCACTATCGGTTTTCCCCTCGCCGTCTGCCGATCAGCAAGTGTGCACATGTCGCTGTGCGGCCTGGCGGGGCCGTCGGTGTTTCATTACAGCACTAGTGTTGATCTCCTGTTACCGGAGGATCCGTTGCATGTTTCGTCATCCTGCAGGGTTCAGCGAGTCGTGGATCAGCTCAGTCATGACCTGACATGGAGTCAGCGCACTTTCCACACACACACACCAGGGTTCAACCCGGGACATCCAGTGTGTGTTTACCAGTGGTTTCCTTTTTACACACAGATTATTTTCTCTTTCTTTCTTTAATGGAAAGAACTAGCTTCACTATAGCAACACATGTTATCACATAGCTGCTGCCTTTTGATTAGTCTTCTTTTTAAAAAGGAGTGGGTGAAAGAGGACTCCTGTTTCAAGACTGGAGATAATCATCGGTGAGACTGTACAGCAGTGCTCAAAAGCAGTTTGCTTGTACAATACCTCCCCTGACACATTTTCCTGGATTTTCTTTCAAATGCAGGCTACTCAAAAGGACTATGCATTACAGAGAGGAGAGAGGGGAACTAGGATAACAAAAAGAAAAATACACTGCTGTGCAATCAGTGTTGTTAAGCGAATCAATGATTCTTCTTGCCCGCGAGAAGGAGCCAATGGAAAATTACCTTACCGGGCCTCCCGCTACAAAGTCACCTCTGAATTTAATCTTTATTAGCTGAGTCAGATGTGGAGATGCTGAGGAGGCAGAGAGGGAATTCAAGTCTCGTCTCCCTGGGCTCCACCCTTCCACTCTGTGCCAGTCGTGGTGGTACTTAAGTCATCAAAGCATCTATAAAATGTTTAAAAAGCAGCATGTGGTAGTAGTTCACTCTTTATTTCTACGATGTTGTACTTAATAGTATTACATAGTAAAGCCGGTAGCTCAGGACTCACAATGTAGTGTTCAGATCAAGCGGAGATCAGTTTTCATTGACCCAGTGAAGCGGTGAACTTTTGACATTTGACTAATCAATTAAACTAATCGTTTCAGCTCTAAAATAAAAAACAATTCTCTACAGTACACAGCACATTACACTGTGCACGCAGGATATAGCATGACTAACATAGCTTTTCCACCACCGATCCTCTGTAATGTATTTGCAGGAAAATCCCGGCTGTAACAAATTACATTGACGACGGCTCTGTTCCATAAAACCGTGCTAGTGAGCCAGCAAAATGTCTGCTGTGGGAAAAAAAGGCCTTTAAACATTGAAGAGTAAACAAGTTGTATAAGGGAAGTGTGTGTTTGGAGGTTAATCTCAGGAGGCAATGATGTGCAAAATAATAATCTGAAGGCTCCTTATTAAAAGCCACACATTTTATTATCCAATTAAAATGCCTTAATGTTGTATTATTGGATTGTTTTTTTTAAACATGACCTTTTGGTGGTTATGTGGTTTGCAGTTAATATTCAAATAGATACAGCTTTCATATTTCATCGCGTCTTTAAAGGGTATTTATTTGGAAATCCACTGATGTGTAATAATTCTTTCATTCTTCAGTCTGTCGCTTTCAGTCGTTAACTTTTCAGCAGAAAAACAAGGACAATCGTGGGAGAAGATTCATAAATCTTTACTTTCATCAGCATCTTAAATCTGCACAGATGCTGTGTTCCCCAGCGGGCGCGTTGCCATAACGTGTTTATGTAATATTTTCTCAGGTCACTCGCTGCCCTGGACATGACCGGAGTCTGAACCGACGCTTGAGGAGTCACAGCGGCGGCAGCAGCGTTCAGGTCAGACGTTCTTCCCCCATGCCACACTGAGGAGGAATCGCTCACCCGGAGTACGAGTTTCGGCCCTTGTGTTTTCTCTTCTCTTTTCGTCATGGGGGGAGCCGTGAGCGCTGGGGAGGACAATGACGACCTCATTGATAATCTGAAGGAGGCCCAGTACATTCGCACGGAGAAAGTTGAGCAGGCCTTTCGGGCCATAGACCGCGGTGACTACTATCTGGACGGCTACCGGGACAGTGCCTACAAAGACTTGGCGTGGAAGCATGGCAACATACACCTGTCTGCTCCGTGTATATACTCAGAGGTGATGGAGGCCCTCAAACTGCAGCCTGGACTTTCTTTCCTCAATCTGGGCAGTGGGACTGGCTACCTGAGCACAATGGTTGGCCTCATCATAGGTAAGCATAGTGTGCCCAGCTGTGCTTTGTTTCATGTGTGGGAGGTGCTCGGATATCAAATCTAGGTTCAACAAATGTACTACAAAAGTACACTGTGTGCCTGCAAATCAGTGCATCAGTGATAATAGGACTGCAATTTTCAGTTTTGGTTATTTAAAGAAAAAAAAAAGAAATTGTAAAAGATCAGTTTCCTAAAGCCAAAAGGCACAATCTACAAATTGCTTGTATAAAAGTCAATATTCAGTTTATCACATAAGACAAAGATAATCAGCAGATTTGGTATTTTTACAAGAAAATTACCTTGTTACTTGCGTCACTGTTCGATTATTAAAAGATGTGCAGATTACTGTCATGTGTCCATCAATGAAAAACAGTTAACCGTTTCAGCTCAACATGAAGTCACAATAGGTATTTGATTGTTTAAGAACAAATTGTTCCTGTTGTGTTTTTTTTCTCTTAAGGACCATTTGGTGTGAACCATGGAGTTGAGCTCCATAAGGACGTGGTTGAATATGCCAGAGAGAAACTGGATGATTTCATAAAGAATAGTGACAGCTTTGATAAGTAAGTTCTTGCTTTTAATAGGAACATTTCAATTTGGCAAAAACGCAAATTTGATTTCTTGCCGAGAGTTAGAAGAAAAGATTGATTCCACTCTCAAATATTTTGGTAAATTCTTCTGGTTCTAAAAAGTGAAGCCAATGTGGAAGTGACTTAAACTTGCATTCTTTCTAATGGCCAGCAGGGGGCGACTCCTCTGGTTGCAAAAATAAGTCAGATTGTATAGAAGTCTATGAGAAAATGACTACTCCTCACTTGATTTATTACCTCAGTAAACAGTTTATGGTCTCAATCTTTAAGTCTTCTTTAATACAGCATGATGTTCATACTCTATAAAGCAGGGGTATATTTTAGGGTGTGGCTACCTTGTGATTGACAGGTTGCTACCACTGTGTTGTCCAGTCTGTATGTTGTCTGCGTTTCCATCTTTAACTCTTTCATAGACTGTTTTTAGTTCATGGAAGTGGACTTTAACATTTTGGTCGCCTGAGAATGTCTTGTTCAGTGAAGATGGTGAGGGCTAAAAACCAAGATTGCAACAGACAAAAAGCCGAACATAAAACTTTAAACCGGCAGCTGGTTAGCCTAGCTTAGCATAAAGGGTTGAAAACAAGAGGAAGCAGTTGGCCTCACAAAATCTGTCTCCTAGCACTTCTAATGCTCACTGTTATTTAGTTTATTCCGTGTAAAAACAGCTATTTTAACATGTTAATTACTGTGTTTTAGATTATCATCTTATTTATTTTAATAAAAACAGTGTGTGTTGAAACTAGTAGCAGTTTTACCTGCCAGTTCTGCTCTTGTGGACTGTCTTGCAAATTAATTCCATTTAAATCTCTCTTCCTCTATTCATCTAATCTGCATGATTCTGTTGCAGCTCACAAATGTGATGAGCCTGAAAGAAAGAGGGAAAAAAAAGCACTTTTCCTGCTATTTTCTGTATTTCATCCACTATACTTGTCATTATTTTTTCACAGGTTTGAGTTCTGTGAACCTGTCTTTGTGGTGGGGAATTGCCTTGAAATCTCAACAGACAGTCACCAATACGATCGCATCTACTGCGGCGCAGGAGTGCAGAAAGACCATGAAAATTACATGAAAGTACTGCTCAAAATTGGAGGCATTCTGGTGATGCCTATAGAAGATCAGGTAAGTGCTCCAAGCCTCCTGAATGATACAGAAGCAACACATAATGGTTGTTATTGAAAATGCTAACATATGAGGGAAAACAGGTAAAATAGCTTTGACCTACAAGACTGGTTATGCAACTTTCACATGCATCATTGAGCCGCGACTGCCCCTGGATTTCAGCAGCCGTGTAAGGAGCACACAGAGGGCTGTATAAATAAGTTTTATTTAAAAAAAAAAAAATGGATGTTTGAGTGTGGACAGAGTGTAAGAGTGCGTTGGTGGAGAATATAGTTGGACTCTTTTATTCCAGTAAGGAGGGTAAAGTTCATGACAGATTCATGGTCAAGGATTTTGGGCAACGCTTGACTAAGATTAGATATGGTGACCCAAGGTTTTACGCTGTCAGTTATTTAAGACTTGAGTGTACTAAGGCCTGAGTTCAGAGAATGCAGTATATCAATCAGATGTTATGTTGTGTTTTTAAAGAAGATACAAGGCTTTAGTAAGAACCAAAACAGCCGGTACAGGCTTATGAATCATGATGGGGAAAATAATTATCATTTTGAGCAGACATTTTTGTAAGCACTACAAACCTCAGACCATGTCCACACTAATGCGAATCATTTAAAAAAAAACTAAAATCTGCCGCCCTCCCACCTCCCAAAAAAAGAACAAAAATGACCCTCCAGAGTGGACAGCTATGAAACATGAGAAGAACTGAGCGTTTTGCAAATGCTGCCAAACTGTATGATTGAGTATCTTTAAAGACACGGCGGGGTGATAATGGGACGAAGCAACAAGCCATTGTTTTTTCCTTGTACGTTAGTTAAATATAATGGCTCGCATTATACAGAGGGCAATCTCAAACATACTCTTCGTTAATGTTTATGTCGGTAGGCGCTCTCATAAGCATAAAGGGATCTCAATGCATACACTCAGGAATTACTGTTTGCCAATAGTGGTAATTCAGATTGTGAATGATTACGGGTCATAAATGACCCAAGGCTCAGTATGTGTACACACACATTTGCATTGCTCTGAATATATACAGAAATGGACAGAATGATTAGGATCAAGGACTACACAGCTGGATAAATACGGTTAAGAATAGACAGGACTAATGTGCACAAAATAGGCTGCACGCCTCCTCCTGCGCAGTGATGGGGTTGGCGGGTGTAGTTTGGTAGAAATAAAATGGTCCCGACATGAAACTGCTCAAAACAAGATCTGTGGATTATCGGTTCATCCCTTCTGGAAGGAGACGCAGCTGTTGAGTTTTTTTAAATGTGGTTTTTTGTTTTTGCGCTTTGAACACCAGAAGCAGAGTACCATATAGCCCCATTATATTGGTGAGAGAGGGAAGAATTCTCTACAGGCTTTATTGAGACAAATAATAAGTAGTCCTAGAGACCTGCACTCTGACAGTGAGCAGTATTGTGTTGGATGAAGTGCATTAAAAATAGCTATGAATGAATGAATACATTTGCTTCCAGGGCATCTTCAGTATCTGCTGGTGTTAATAGAGTACACCTCCCACTAAGATGTACTCTCCCTTATTACAATGATGCATGATGCGTCCATAGCCTCATGGGGTTTAACAGCGTTTTGATGGCTGTCGATACTGTCGACTAATAATTACTTGTCATGAACTGAGCCAACTTCTCCCACCACCAGACATTTTGACAACATGTCTGATAGATGTGTGCGATATGATGATGTAACCCAATTTATATTATAACTGCAACAATGAGCCAAATGATTACTCATTCATGAACAAAATTAAATTGGCTACTCTTTTGATAATTGAATAATTGCTTATTTTTCAAGCAAAAAATGACAAACATTTGGCGTCTCCAGCTTCTCAGATGTCGGTGTTTAAAACTAACTCACTGTCTTTGAGCTTTTAGACGGTTGGTCTGACAGAAACAAGACATTTGAAGATGTCACCTTAGGCTTTGGGAAATGTGAAGTTTTATGGCTCAAACAATGCATCAATTTAATTGAGAACATCATTTTGCAGATTAATTGATTTGAAAGTGTGATCGGTCTTTAAGCCCATTGGCAGTAAGTTGCTCACGCACAAATTAAGTGTGTTAATGTTTCATGCACCCATTTCTTACAGCAGCATGTATGCAAATGGTAAAGGGGCTCATTTCTCCTCCGGGGGCAAAGTTTATCTTTGGTTACACAGTGTTTATGTAAATCTGCCAACCATAATGAACACGTGCAATTTGGAGTAAGATCATTAGATGTGTGAATGTTGTTTAATAAGCAAACACTGCATTTAATAGCAAACGTGTATCTGTAGAGAATTAAACAGAGAGACATGTCCCCATAAGGATTATATATATATATATATATATATATATATATATATATATAGATAGAAGAAACTGTGCTTCTTGCTCCCTAGTGTCACACAGCATTTCATATTTTATAAGTGTTAAGCTCAGGTTTTGCCTCTTTATGAAGCTGACCCAGATAACCAGGACTGGCCAGTGCACATGGGACAGCAAAAACATCTTGGCGGTGTCCTTTGCCCCCTTGATCCAGCAGAGCATAGCAGATGGAGAGAAGCCCGACGCTGTCCAGCTGCGTAAGTTCTCCAGCCTCACAAAAAAAACAACAACCTTGTGTTTTATTATGTCTAACTGGTCTTGAAGTGTAAAGCGGGCAATATTTCAAAGTCAGACAGTGCATTCAAAGTGATGTGACGAGACCGACAGCAATGCTTTCTTTGACATATGACGCTCGCCCTGCAGCTGCTCTGTTCAGCCAGTAGATCCTTTTCCTTGAAATACTGAGACACAGTTCTCTCTTTGATGGCCTCTCTTGTTGATGCCGGCCTAGTTGAAGGACTGGTGCAGTTCTGTGGACTATTCTTATTTTTTTTTTTTGTGGCGCACTGCCCTGAAGGACTGTCATCTCTGTTTGTCCTCAGCCCCGGTGACTGTCTGCAGCCTTCAGGATCTGTCTCGGATCTACATTCGCCGCACTCTGAGGAACCTGGCCAACGAGGACAGTCAGGGGAAGGACATCATGCAAAGAGTTCCCCAGAAGCGCAAACGCCGGCGCTGCCGGCGGCGACGCATCAACACCTACGTTTTCGTGGGCAATCAGCTGATCCCCCAGATGGTGGAGAGCGAGGAGGAGGAGCACGCCGAGGAAGAACACAAGGAAGTGGAGGAGGAGGAAGAACGAGACATTGGCGACATTGAAATCCTCAAGCAAGTGAACGTGTTGAGAGACCAAATAATGTCTCTACCGCTGCCAGAGTCCCTGAAAGCATATCTGCTGTATTACAGAGAGAAATGACTGATTAACTAATCTCCACTCTTAATGGGTGCAGCGCCTGCTCAGATGCTTTTCTTCACCCTTTTCAGTACAGATGTAGCATTATTTCCATTAAATCGTAATGGCAAAACTGTAATGGAAAGAGACGTCATAGATAGTGGATAATAATATGATTATCACGAATTGTATGAATTTATATATCCCAAAAAAAAAAAAAAAAGTATACTAAATGGACAGTTTGAGAAACCCATTTTGAGATTCAGATTTTATCACAATGTCAGGATTTCTGCAGAAATGTGCAGATTAAAAATTGTATATGAAAAAAAGTTCTTATTATATTTGTCAGAATATAATCGTGCTGAGATGAAGACTTTCATCGCAGCTTTTATATAAGCTTTAACTTACTTGTCAGGGTCTGGTGATTAACTGATCACCGGAAAAGGAAGCAAAAGACACTGAAAGTCAAATAAGGCCACACCCTCCACCTTGTTGAGTTTCTTGCATAATCACCAACAGGGCACTTTGTGTCGTTACTCTTGAGATTTTGTGTCCGGTCAACGTGTTTTGTACCTTCCTGCTACAAGAGATCATGGAGAGACTTTATTGATTCATAATTTTTTCTACAGGGCACCTTTTGATGTAACTTTTTTCTACAGGGTGCTTGTGTTTCCTCACTTTGCATATGAATAGCCGGCATCCTACTTGATATGATACGGTGTTGTAGGACCCTCTCCTCTCCATGGTTTCCCCATCCTTGATGCAAATAGTATAATTAATTATGTCAGAGGTTTGGAATAATGAGACAGCTGATGACCGGTGTTCAGTGGTGGTTCACATTTTTAGCTTTGTTTTTTTAGAGGGGACTGATGATAGTCAATAATGCATGAATTTACTGTAAATGTGTTGGGTGTTCCTGACTTCACATCTTATGATTGGTCACTGGAGATGATGTCCCAAGTGATCAAGACTGGAAATGTTTTGATAAAAAGGAAAAAAAACATAGGATTTAAAGAATATGAATCAAGTAGATGGCCTTTAAACAAATCTCAAATTCTGTATTTTGGAGCCTTTTGTATCCTGAACTGTAGAAGTGTCCTACGAAGCACCTTAGTCTGCAGTCCTCGAGTGAAAGAAGACGTTTTTATTGCAGACTGGACTTGTTGTGATGTAAATCCTGTTTAATCAAAGTACAATTTGCTTGCAGAACTTCCCTGATAGTGGTGCCAACGTACCCCCATCACATTAGGACTTCTGTGAGTTTCCTAGCACAGTAAATTTACCCAAACGAAGGTATATTTCTACAAAAAACATTCCGCGGTGGAAAGAAAAAATAAAATAAATAAAACCGCACATCACTGATAGATGTCACTCTTTTTCTTCATGCTTTACAGTCACAGACTTTGGAGATTTCACTCATCTTACTTTGAATGCATTGTTTAGTATTCCAAAATCTGAGTTGAATGTTGTTGATATTAATTCTGTTCAATATAAAAGTGATACATATGTATTGTTATCATAGGATTCTGCATACAGTTTAATTTGGTTTGTTGTAGCGCCCTTTTGCTGTGCTGTATCTTTGACACTGGGAACTCTGTAGATCAAAACTCCACTGCTGTCTGTTAAATAGATCAACTATAGTCGTGCTTATGGTATTCATTTTCTGGTGTAATGAAAAATATTTTGTTTAAAAAAACGGGAGTGATTATTCTATTTGTAGTTTGTGTGTGAAGAGGTAATTATTATTTTCTGTAAGGTTTTTTTTTTTACATTCATGGAAAAGCTTTGCAAGTAAGAAATAATGGAATAATTTCTCATCTTATAATTACCAATAACATCATAGCCCCATTTGATTTGCGTAGTATCCATTAAAATCCTCATGACCAATTACTGGTATGCAACAGTTTGTATACCATTATCTAAAACATAATTGCTAATCAGAGAGCACATTGAGTATTGAAAGCAGGGGACCTACACCCTCGACTCTCAGGTCATGCCTTGCACCAAAGTTAATAGGACTGCTGTGATCCCGTTTAATGTGGACGAGATTTGACTACAAAGATGGCGCCCGGTAAAGACCAAATTATAACCAATTCTGTGCTTTTATATGAAGTTGATTTGTTAAGAGCCGAAACAGTTGTGTCACTGGTTATCGGACCCAGGTTGATTTCTCATAGTGCGTGCAGCTCATTTGGAAAATGTGTCGTTTCTCCGTAAATGTTTGGCACAAAAATAAAAAGGTCACAATCACATTATGCCTCTTCTAATCATTGTAACTGCTCTTTATGCGTCTCGTTTGTTAGACGTACGTTTTCTTTCCCCGAGAGTGCCAACCTGAATCATTGGAAAGCTTGTGATAATGTTTTGTTTGCTTTTGTCACTGCTACTATTAATTGATGAACACAGAAAAGGTTTCCATCTCGCCTCACACTACGGCTTTTCTGACAGATTTATGGATGTCCTGCAACACCCAAAGACAAGTAAACAGGCACATAAAACCTAAAGCTGCATGCATTACAGATTTATAGTGTAATGTACTTGATGCTTTACACAACTCGACTACCTTTCACGGCCTGAAACAGAGGTAAAGTGTTGTTTTTTTAAACGGAACCCATGCTGTACATAGACTGAAAAATGTAATTCCATTTGCTGGAATATGAAAAGCTTGTGTTGATCCATCTAAAAGAAGATTTAATGACAGGCAGTGTAGTGTTGAATAAACTACAATTACTTCTGTTGTTACTTGATGCAGTGCAAGACCATTAAACAGGCTCTTGACTTGAAAGAAAACCCCAGAGAGTTACAAATCTGTAGTAGAAATATCACTTTGACATCAAGTTAATATACGGGTTGTATAAAAAAAATACAGCTAAAATATAGTAAAAATCTGCTTTTGAACCTTTAATTAATAGGAAAATATTTTATGTAAAGAGGTACTCAAAATGTAAACAGCAGAGATGTATCTTGATTTTAATCTCTAGAAAACTCCACAAGTGTTGGATACTCTTATTCATATAAAGCGTATCATCTTTAATAAGATGCAAGTTTCATGCTAAAAAAAAAGTGCAGGATAAGATCACCCTGAGGACATCTTCAGGGTGTTTTTTTATTCTTTGTGTGAACATTTTACTAAATGTATAAATTACCTGATAGTCAGGAATGGAAAGAGTTCTAGAATATTTTACACAAGGACAAGATTTTGTACTTTAAATGAGACATTTTACTCAGGTTGGCCTAAAAGTCAGTTAATATTTATTCTGAGTAAATGTTACTGCGTTACAATTCATAACAAAGACTGGAGGGAGGGAGTTTAAAGAGAAAATATGATGATGATGCTATATTTGCATTTAAAAATAAAGTACATTTACATGTCTACTAAGCTACACATCGAACCACAGAGCCCCTCTGACCAAACCAAACATATATTCCTTTACAGATGACAACTGATGAGCAGAAAAGAGGACAAAGCTCAACACACAAATGACCAACCACAAATAAAAATGGACACCACGGCGGGTGCAACAACAATATTCAGCCAAATGACTTGTTAGAATCAGCAGCATACCAGACATTGTTCACTGTTCTACTCTTAGAAAGTTACAACCATCACGAGTGTGTTCATGTACTCACCTGTCGGATGACTCTCTGTGAGCCTCGAGCGTGCACCAGGAAGTTGTCTGCTCCTTCATTCTCAATGCAGAATAAAACCAGTCCACTCAGTCCATCTGTCCCAGCATAACCG
>NW_022280062.1:607765-645251 GCF_004355925.1 Anarrhichthys ocellatus | reverse complement strand
CTCAGTCCATCTGTCCCAGCATAACCGGTCCACTCAGTCCATCTGTCTCAGCATAACCGGTCCCTCAGTCCATCTGTCTCAGCATAACCGGTCCCTCAGTCCATCTGTCTCAGCATAACCGGTCCACTCAGTCCATCTGTCTCAGCATAACCAGTCCACTCAGTCCATCTGTCCCAGCATAACCGGTCCAATTAGCTTCTCTGTCCCACTGAGGTCCTCAAAGTTTTCAAACATTTTGGCTGAATGAGGCTCTGCAGATATTTTGTTACTGTTATTGTCACAAACAGCAGAAAGTCCTCACACAACTCACTGAAGGTAAAAGTTAATTAGTACATTTAGAAATCACTGCTGGTGGAACATTTTTTTTTCCGCATTAAGCAATTAGCCAGACAAACGACGTGCACCTGTTGGTGACGCAACACATGGGTGTGTTTGATTCTGGTCGCTTAACGTGCTCACCGGGTGGTGCATGAAACCAACGATTAATTGAGGCAGATGCAACCTTTTTTTTTTTAGATCTATGCCAAGATACATTAATGCTAACCATAACCCATAATGATGTAATTGACACACATGGAGCTTCAAGCAGACAGGTGAACAGAACAGAGGCACCTGGAGTTTAAGACAGACAGGTGAACAAAACAAACACACCTGGAGCTTCTCTGCTGTAGCTGCCGATTCGTCTTTTGTTCCATTCTGAGTTCATCAGGATTTTTTCGTGTGATTTTTGGTTTTACATTGTAACAGACTTGACTTTCTCAGGAAACCCCCAAAATTGCATTTAACTACACTTCTTTTTGATACAATTATGGACCATGTCCTTAAATATCATCACTGAAATATCCATTTGAGTAAATTAAGTTATATTTTAAGTATGTTAATATTGAGTACAAAGTGTATTTCAATAGAATTAACAATTCAATGGTGTCTCAGAAGGGCAGTCAAGTGCACCTAAGTGTAGTCAAGTATATATTTCTAAGTTGTACTGCTTACATGTCATTCAAATGAATAGTTCGAAACGTTGAGCTTATTCCATCTCCAGTTAGACCACTTCTCAAGAGAGTATCAATCTTCATATCTAACTCTGAGTAAGACACCGAATTAGGGTAATTTTCAAAATGTCAATTTCTTTGAGTGCAGTCCAGTATATCTCAAGCTGTACTCCTTACAAGAAAATAGCAGCATTTAAGAACTGAAAGCATAGCTCCCTTTTGAGTACAATCAAATTAAGTTTTCACAAATGAACAATTGAAAAACACCTAAAATTGTGATTTCAGCTCTCTTCATGTTATGTGAACTGAACTTCACGTGTTAAATCAGTGAAAACCCCATACATGAAGAATAAAACCCGCCACAAGTGAGCCATGTTATAAAAGGTCTTATTTATTAATTTATCACACAGAATATTTGTTAATAAAACATCTGCAAAAAATAAAATAAACCTCACTCTCTAGATCCTATGATATAAAGGTATGCAACAGAGATCATTTTAAAGCACAAAAAGCATCACTCAGACTTTCTTTGCATAGACTGCACCACCATTAGTCTCCCTCAGACACTCATGTCAGCTTAACAAGGCCGCACAGTGCAGAGCACTTCACTGACCCCATTTAATTTGCTATCCTCTAGAGTTTACTTACCCATGGGCCTCTTCTGTTTGGAGTCTACTTTGTAAATGGAAGGTAAGAGCATGACTAATTGCGCTAATTGACCTGAACCCTTTTCGAGTATGATAGGTTAGTTGTCCCTCTGCTGCATTTATAAACAGTTTAATACAGAGAGAAGTTTAAAGGGGCATCCCGAACCTTTGGAGGCCACGACGCTACATATCTCGGTTCTTCACTGTGTTTTTTTCTTAATAGTCAACGGAAAGTTGTCATATTTACAAGCTGAAGTTAAAAAAAATATATTCCAAAAGACACCGATGCAGACATAATTCTTCTGGTCGAGAAGATGATGAAGAGAGCGCCAGGTTATGAGGTTTCCACCTGGTCGTCTCCGGTGCACATCAAATTAACAAATGCCATAATCCCTACACGTAATCCCTCAAGTAATCGCCATAATTCATAATTCTCTGAGTTCATTTGAATGTCAGTGTTTATTTACATAATCAAGTTTTGGGGAGAAAATGCTTTAACATTCTAAAAGATGTTTTATAATCGTGTTTGGAGTTGTATTGTCAGATTATAGTTGTGTGGTCCGTGATTTTTTTCATCCATACAATAAAAACTACGCCTTCATACACAGCCCTCTGACCTCAGCTTGTGGGTTTACGTCATAATCAGAGAACAATAAACGAGGTTACTCGGTATATTCGCGCACACACACACACACATCTAAAGCATTCATTTCATCCAACCAAAGGTGCCAGCAAACTTCTGTTTAAACTTATCTAAAATTCTGAATCAGATTTATGTTGCCATGGAGGTTTTAGTTGGGACTCATAAATAAATTGTACTGCTAATTCAAGTACGAATGTAGGTTCAATTCAAAATGAAATATAGAAAGCGTCGTCATATCAGTGTCCAGACAAATCCCCACAGAAGTTAAAGGCATTTGCTGTCTGATGAGAAACAAAAAGGCTCCAAAATCTTGAATAAAATCACATAAAAAAGCACGCTACCTTGAGAAAAGAACTGCATTTTTCTTTGAGATGTGTTGAGCATAAGGATGTCGGAGGATCAAGAGGACAATTTCACTTAAAAACATATTAGAATCACACATTTTGTGTCCACAGTCTCTTCGTGAAGTTTCTCAAAGTAGAAGTTCATGTTTAGGTCCACGATTATTCCAGAAGTCTGAGTCGTCTTCCACAATATCAAGTATATCGCTCCCAAAGAGGTCTTTTGTAATAATGTCATGATGTGATCACTGTTGAGTTCACCTGTCCACCTTTTTAGGCCACGGTTTCACAGCTTCAATGCAGCATCCGTTCAGAATGAGTCAGAGGAGAGCGGCCCCTGTCAGGTGGCGTATTTGAGTTTAGGTGTCTGTGAATTACATGACATACTGCAAAGGGAAGAAAACCCGGCGGTCGTCGCGGTGCCTTGGCTCTCCACAAAAATCGGGTCCAGGCAAGCGACTTTGGCAGCAAAAAAAGCGTGAATACAATGAAGCACGGCGAAGAGGTTTGAGAACTCCAGCTCCTAAAAGACAGAAGAAAAAGAAACATATGTAAGTCATATGTCTTTCAGAACTTTGTTGCTTTGATCGTCTTGTTGAATAGCCGTTCCCTTGACATGCAGCATTAAAGTTCTCTCGAAGTGAATTACCTTTGCTTCAATAGATTTGGAGTCTTGATTTTGGAATAAAAACTTGATCTTGCTTTTTCCATCATCAGATGATCCTTTAAGTTGGGAGAACTTGTATCTCCACAGGACAGCCTGAAGAGTTACAATCACAAAGATGAGAAGAGTCTTACTTTAACTAAAACAACAACAACACAACTACTGAATTCCTTCTCACTATTTCATGAATAATAATAAATTAGCATGGACAGTGATAAATGGAGCATGTGAGCAGATAGAAGCTGTTGTGAGATAGAAACTTGTTATTTCCGCCATTAGGCAATTTAACTGAATAAACAAAAAGCTGCACAGTGAGCCAGTCCGACTCCTGAGGTAGACAGCTGGCCGCACTTTTTACATGAATATGTATCTGTAACTGTTCCCGCCCCTGTTATTATTACTGTGACACCAATCAGATTAATTACGGCATAAGAAATAATGTTTAACGTGCCGTACACAAGAAGTCTCAGTGTTATTTGGCACACACACAAAAAAAAAAAATTCAAAATCAGAGCAGACACATCAGAGTGCAACAGGAAGAGTGTCACCTCTCCAGCATTCCTTTAAAACCCACTCTGACTCTGACAGAGGTGACGATATCACCACCTCCTTCATGTCAATCACAAGCACCTACTGTAGTATTATATCTGTACTGTGGCCTACGGCGCATGGAAAAATGTTCATTCTGTTTCCTCATAGGATTAAAGTCTCATGAGATCTCTGCTCAGATTTATTTCAGTTAAAGTAGGTGTTACGCTATCTTATATTTCTACTTTACTATATTTTAGAAAGAGCTATACTCACTGTATTTCACTACAGCTACAGGTACTTCTTATTCAACATATTAGGATTTCACATACAATTATTATTGATACATTGCTATAGATTAAATCAGCGAACACAATAAATGGATTAAGATAATTTAGCTCACTTCGACCAGCTCCATTAAACTCTAAAGTCTTAAACATTAATGGAGCAGTCAGTATTCAATATTATAATATACAATGATATAACACTGACAGCGGCCATCCTCCTGCATAATAAGCATTTTTACATTAGATATTGTAGGAGCTCCTTTTTATTTGTTTTGAGTATTTGATTTGTTGGAGATATTCGCTTTATAAGTATGCAGTAAGGTATTGTGTGTTCTTTTGCTTGGTATTTGTTTAGATTATCATGTTTTGTAAGAATTATCAGCACTATGGGCACCAGGCTCAGGTTTTGTACAGGACCAGCATGCATCTGGGATTTTTTTACCAGAGCAAGAGAGGATTTCCTTGTTTGCTAAATAAAGCACAGAAATGCCAGAATATTTGAATCCACAGTGGCTGTGTTTGCTTATGTTCACTCTGGTGCACGAGTGGCCTTTTGATTTCAAATCTGATCAAAGTTTGATTTTGATAAAGAAAAAAAAGCCATCAAGCAAAAATGTGAATGCTGGTCTTTTGCAGGGTTTCCCACTGTTTTCTAGAGATCATTTTCCAGGACTTCTCCAGTGATGATCTAGCATGGCATGACATGAATCACTGCATACACTAATATGTTCCTTTCTGTAGAAGTCTGATATAAAAGATGTGCAGTCTGTGGCTATAAAGGATCTATGAAATCATCTCTTACACGCTTAGAAATGACTCATCCACTTTATTCTACCGTTCGAAACAAGTTGGGAAGAAAGCCACGTTAGGTAATGCGACCAGACTTGGAGGGGGGGGGGGGGGGGTTCACAGCGCTTCCACAACATAACTGAGAGCAGCCTGTTTATCTATTTATGTTCAGGATTATATTAACGTTCAAATGGTAGTTTGTGAATTATTTTAGCCTAGTTGTTTATTTTCAGCTCAAGGATGAATGTTGAAATCATATTCCAGGACAATGCATGAGGCGTTTTCAATGACAACAGGATGTGTGGGAACCCTGTTTTACTTGTATACTTTCCCAGTGTGGTATTGCTACTTCTACTCCTGGGTGAGCCAGAGACTGTCTTAGAGAGATCTTAACGCTGGACAGGTCCCCCATCTACACCGACAGCAGCTAAAGGAACCCACATGTCTTTGGACTGTCAGAGGAAATCACACACATGAGAAGAGGAACATGCAAAGTCAACACAGAAAGACCACAGTCGGTCAAACTCAGAGCTGTGCTGTGTGCTTTTAAATATTGTAAAAAATGATGAAATACATGTCTGATCATACTGTCATCCTTGTTATATATGTTTTGTTTTTTCATGGTGTGCCTTATAAAGTAACGTTGCTGATTTTGATAAAAAGACAAAACAAAAATAGAGCCATGGTACATCTCACTGGGTCATGAGCCAGCAGATGCATCTCCACAGAGTTATACCCGCGCTGTTTCTGGTTGACACTAATTCTTACATGCTTTTTGAAGTTTGCCAATAGCAGCTTTTAATTACAGAGTAATACCGCCAGTGTTTGGTCTGCGATTGCAGTTTACACATGGACTGTGTTTTGTGCATTTCTCTCCATAAACAATACGCTGGCAACATTTGTATTGTCTTTGGGAGACATTGTTGCTTCACATTGCAGGAACTAGGGCCAAAATCTTGGAGAACAATATGGCAGTGTCTGGTGTCCTGCTCATCCACATAATGTGCACATGTGGAGTAGTCTGCACAGCTCTCAGACCTGGGGAAAGGCCAAAATGAACTGCGGGAGGGAGTGAGAGCTTTGAGCCGGGGTGAGGAACCAGCCGTCAAAACAAATGTGCTCATACTCCCAAAATGCACACAGTGCAGAATAAGTAAGTAGCACTAGAAAAAAAGAAAAAGAGAGGCTGAGGCCTCGTGATTAGTTTCATCACACTGTGTACAATACGGTATCTCCCACTGAAAGATCCTCTCTTCCATATTTTTATTGATGATAAAGTCTGACACTCACCTTTGAAGCTGCATCAAAGCAGACAAAGCCCATGCTGAAGTCCACTGTTAGTCCCATGAGGTGGCTCTCCATGATGCAGGCATATGTTTTACACTACAGAACGGGAGAACAAGATGTTACCCAAATGAGCTACACAAGGACACAAAAGCCTCTATATTTCCTGCTGAAAATATCATAAGAGTGTTATCAATCTCTGTACTAAAACGACTGAGCTGGAACCGTGCGCTAGATTAAAATCATCACAATTCCTTTCACGCTCCCTACTGTTCGGGCACCTGTATCCTCTCCACCTCCAGGAACGTGGCCATCTGAAAAGCCTTCTCCCAGATCAGCAGCTCGCACTCCAGTTCCACGCTGAAAAACATGTCCTCCCCGCTCTCCGTCTGGACGCTGAAGCAGTGCTTCCTCTTGTCCAGAAGGTCATTATCCTAAGATAAGACAGTACGGCTGCCATGCTGATCAGGTACAGATGGGCAGAGTGACGCGGAGATAAGACAAAGCAACAGCAATGCAGTTTCCTGAAGCTCAAGGGAGGTTTATTTACTCTGGAGACTGCAGACTGTGGCTTTAAGAGCACTTGAATTATTTTACTCCATATAATCAACACTTACATGAATGTAATGCATATTAAATGCAAGCTGAACAGTGCAATGTTCATAGTATTGTGTAACGGGTGTGAATCTATATGAATCAAATTTGCCATCCTGAGTTTTTGAGATAATAAATTGCAGATAAATTCTCACAATAAAATTCAGAATGACCTCCAACCTGCGGAGAGTGAACAATGAAATCTGAACCTTGAGTGTCTGTGGGATTGAAGTAGAAGACATGCAAATACATCGGTGGGTTATATAAGTGCATTCCTCAGTTTTCTGCTTTATATTCTCTCAATGCATCCAGTGCGAGGGGTTGCTTCTCTGAATGCTCAAGAAATGGAACCGAAGCGGCTGCCTTACCTTTAAAATCTTGCACATTATTTCGTACACAGTAAAGCTTTTCTCTGCTCTGGTCCAGTCCCATGTTGTCACCTGAAAAATGTCACATACATTTTGATGAGAAGACTATAGCTCAATTGAAAAGGGAAATAAAGCAGAAGAACTGTCCCTTCAAGCGAACCGATGGAAATACTTTCAAATAGAATTACAATTTACCGTTGTCTAAACCCGACAACACAGATTGATGTCATTGATAATGATGTCAAGGTAAGTAGGTCCGCTCTTATTCTGAAATACGACTGAATACAACTAATGTCAATCAAATATTTCTCAAAATCAATGAATCAATACTGTGGAGTACACTGAATTTTGTATCTGAGCTTGTTAATGATAAAATGACAGCTTGTTAACTAATGTTGTTTTCACAATATTTTTCAAACCCCGCTATTTTTCCACACCTCAACTTAATCAAAAGTAGCCCAACTGGGCGGAAACCAACCCAATCTGTCAAACTGTCGCTCTCTTTATACATCCAGCGCCTATTTACAGTTGCTAAGCTTGGGGGCGGGGTTTAGCCAGTGGTCAATTATTAATGAACGTTGTGGATTTCAAAACTGTCATCCTGCCATTTGAGGGGAAATATTCCTTAAACTGTAAGTAACTAGTCTTTCGTGATGAAGAAGCTTGTCACATCGCCTGAACAAGCTTCTATATACCACCATCCACTCACATTAGCATATCCCATTTATATGAGCACATTCAAGTTGAGCGGGCAATTCCAGTTTTCTATCAATCTTTTCTCATCTCCAGCACCATCAACAGCTTATCCTTCTTGTCATAATCACGTAAGTGGCTGGCAGAATGTAAACAGATTTAATGATCATCATCAATCAAGAGGAAGATCAATGCAGCACAAAGGACTATGAGTGAGCTGCTTCCTTCTTTTCTTTCCAACAGGAAAACATTTTCTCCTTCAACAATACATTAACGCGATATGAAAAATTTCACGCAGAGTTCAACGACATTCAATTCAAACACGTACTTCTGATGGTTTAAAGAGGAAGTTAGTCAAAACAAATGGGGATCAAGTGAAAACTTACAGGAGGTGCTGAAAACTTAAAGAGTGAGGAGCCCCGCAGAGCGAGGAACTTTGGTGAATACATTCGGTCCTGAACGGAGTCCTGCTCCTTCTCGTCGACCCAGCCCATGTAGATAATCTGTCAAACAGGGAAAAAGAGACGTGTGAGGGATGTGGAATGTATAAAAGGGATCATAGGCAAAAGTTGGGGTGGATACGGAAAAAACTCAAATGTAAATTTATGTCACGATATCATAATGCTTCTCTCCTCTGCCGCTTTTGTTAAGGGGTGAAGTATCAACACTACTGATACTAAGCTTTGTTTTCAGAGGCAATACTGCATCAATAGGATCAACACCAAATAAAATGCATGGTGTCATGGTGAAGACTGTTCTTAGAGGATACTGAAGAGTCTCTGCGTGGTTTTATAAGCTTGCATGCGTGCAGCAATCATGTCATTGGTTCAAAGGATTTACGCAATGAAACATTGTTATTCAACAATAAAAATGTCTTTTGTTTTAGCATGTATGTGATTAATTAATTAACATAACTTTACCGTTTCCACATATTGCCCAAGACCAGGTTTTCTAGCTTTAATAGTATCAAACTTTTGAAGAAAAAAAAACGTCCTCTCCAAATGTTAACTTGATGCTTATTAAGTCAGAAATATTCAACTTAATTGAGAAATACTTGTGAAACAAAGCTCTCAGGGGCTTTAAAGATAAACCATTCAGGTAAAAATCCAATATTGTCACTCTTGTAACAATAGGTACTTAAGACGTAGCTAAACAGTATAAACAGTATGTTATTGTCATATTGCCCACATGAAAGTTAAGTATTCAGGAAAAAACAGATGGGAAGAAAGTAAAGCAAATGTTCTGAGACGTGATTTCAAAAATCAAGTTTATCTCAACATCAGTACTCATTCAATTCTTTACCAAAGTAAAATGTTTGCTTGCTTTTCTGTTTGGAGTTTTTTCACTGATGGCAAAACAAGCGAGTGAAAGATTCGGGACAAGTAGTCACGTCTCATGCCGCGTTCTTTCTTAAAAGAATTGTCAAGTGAATTCACATGTTTTTCGTGCGGCACAAACCAAAATAAATTAGTGACAAAAAAGGAGCCCCACCGTCGCATTAAGTCCCCACGTTCAGACTGAGAGATGACACTGTAAGTTAACTGAAGGCACTCCGGTTGTTTTCTGATCATTTCTCAGTGGATGGGTTTTAATGATGCAAACATTCTCCTCGTGTTGCAATAGTTGGCAAGATTGTACTGTGCCCTTTCTGTGACTGGCTGACCTGATTAGATTTACTTGTGAAGTTACAAGATGAGGATAAAATGCACAAATTAAAGTCAGCCCAAGCAAAAATAAAATCTAAACAAGCAGCAGGGGCTCAACTGCCGCCTGGAGAAACGTCTTACCTGCTGGTTAACTGGAAAATTTCGGTTAATCTTCTTCACCTGTTAAATTTAACAAGAACATCAATATCTCATTAAAACATCTTCTGCTAACAATCAGACACCAATTACTGGCAGAATATCAAATAGGTGTGGGACCCCATGGAGACTGTGTTAAAAACAAATAAACCATGAATCACTGTATCTGTGCTAACATGTTAACCACAGCACTGAATGAATACTGTTAGAGCTACTTCATTTATTCAATGCATGCAAATTACAAAATGAGATAGATAGTCATTTCCACAAGGACCCAAGGCTCTTCCTAAAAAAAAAAAGAAAAAAAGAAATCCATTTAAAAAAAATCCATTCTCTCTGTGATAATAAAAGCGGGGAAACTACCGAGAGAGCAGTCAAGCTTTAAATTAAAACATTCTGCTCAGATCACAGGTATCACTTGCTCCTAATCCTATACCGTACTATCAATATAACTCTTTCTTAGCAGCAGAACACCAAATTAAGCCGTCCAGACCTGAACCCGTCCTCCTATAGAGGCGAGTCACTGCTGCTTTATTCGAAATGTTTGGGTTGAGATGGGTTTTTCCAGCGGAGGAACTGAAACGAAACAGCCAGATATAACTGTCAAGATGTGAGCCGGGTTTGGCTATTTGAGAGCAGAGACCGTTGGTTTGTTCACATTCAGCTGCTGGTTGTTGTGACCGCCCACAGCGACAGCAGGTCCTAACCCACCTCTGACACCAACAAGGAACTGTTGTGGCGTCCAGTTCTTTAACTTTCACAACAAATCAGGCAACAAGTCAGTCCAAAAATACACGCAGGAGAACTTTCACTGGAGGTGAAATGTACCTAAAGTAATGTTTTGAGTAATTGTTGTGCAGCATATTTTTTACTAATGAAAAATCCTTGCTTTTATTCCATCACATTTGGATGTATTCATCGCTCTACTTTTATCTATTTTATTATGCATCCATGAGGTAGATCAGCACTGACTCAGCACAGGGGACTCTGTCCAGTAGACAAGCTGGTCCCAGGTCTGCTGCCGCTCCTAAATGCTCCTGCAGCCACGCCTCCACTTGACTCTCTGAAGCCATGGCCTTGATAAAGACTCAAATTATGCACACGGAAAAAAAACCCCGAGACAAACTGCTTTTATTTCATGCAGACATGACTGATGTGTTTCAACCACAGATGGTCTTCCTCAAGTCAAAGTGAAGAAGTGAACACGTCTGTATTTAAAACGGAATTACTGAGGAAACATCACAGCATTATCTCCTAATTGGCCTAAATGAGTCATCTGATAAGAGACTGATGTGTTATTGATGTGCTCTGTGGCCGTCTGTGGTGGGACCTGGGACTTAATAGACACAGTCTATTATGCATATGATTTATGATTTATTTACCAAATCATAATATAATATAGGACTCAACAAGCAAAGCATGTCATTTGAAAAAAGATTGTTACTTATTGGTGTACTTAGAGTACAATATCAAGGTAATATTTTGTGATAACACTTGAGAGATTCAGACTGGTATATACAGTGTCATTTCATCACAAATTGTAAAAGTATAACATTGATGCATCTTCCTGTCCAGTAATTTAACGGCATTTGTTCAAGACAAATGGTGAAATATTTTACGACAAACTTAAATTTTATGACAGCTATCAAAGAAAGACTGAAGCAAAGGATGATCTTACTCTTAATTATGTTCCTGGTGTTCTTATATTTTATCATTTCTGTCCATTTCTACATCTCATTTGTAAGGTTTCCGATTTAACAAGTGGGGCTTAATCATTCTAATAAAAAAAAAAAAGAAGTCTATCTATGAATATTGAAAAACAGGTGAACACTTGCTAAACCAAGCCCCTGACATATTCTCTAGTTTTACAGTTTTTTTTTTTTAAGGTCTTTGAGGGACTCTGGCTGATCCTAAGCCTAATAATTCAATCAATAAAATCACTTTATTTGTCCCAAAAGGGCAATTAATTGAGCAGAAGTGAAATTAAAACATAAAGCACACAAACAAATCACATAATAATCAAAAGACACATTATATGTGTATAAGACACAGACATTTAAAAAATAGTTATATTTGGAGTACAAAATATGAAATAATAAAATATTATGTTATAATTGACACCCTGATTGAAGCAATTTAGTTGAATGATAGTGAATAAAAGTTCATCTTATATCTGTTATATTGGTCCAGCACTTTGGTTCAGACTGAAATATCTCAACAATTACTGGACATTTAAAGTCACAGGAAGATAAATCCTCCATGACTTTTCCTTTAATGCCACCATGATTGATGATACTTAGCTTAGATTATAGCTTTGGTGATTCCTTCACTTTTCAGCCAGGGACAAAATCTATGCTTGACCAATACTTTGGTTTATGATGAAATACCTGCAGAACTAATGACATTCTCATCAGCCTCAGCTGTGCTTTGTGTTTAGTGCTAATAAGCAAATGTAATCATGCCAACACTCTAACCTAAGATGGTAGACACGGTAAACATTATACCTGTTAGCATGCTAACGTTAGCATTTAGCTCATAGACAATAAACAATCTCCTTTTTTAAAAGTAATGCAGGTTCTTATCTGAGAAATACTGAAGCTTATTAATAATCAACATCATTACTGGGTCAGCGGTATCGATATCATAGTGCCTTTTCAATTAGACATCTGTTTTTTTCATCAGAAATCTTAATGTCCTTCATCTAGGTTGCTATAGTTTACTCACACCCCTCAGTAAAAGCAAAGGCCAGAGAATGAGAAATGCTCTCTCCATTGTTGAGGCCATTCTGGCAGTGAGTGATCAGCGTAATGTTCAGTACGTCCCTCACTTCATCCACTCCAATTAACCAGGCCTCCATTATTCTCTGGAGACCCTCTCTCTCTCTCTCTCTCTCTCACACACACACACACACACACACACACACACACACACACACACACACACACACAAAGCCTCGCCAGTGGACACATGATCATTACAAATCCCTGTTTTCCCTCCATGTCGCATTCATCTTCTCTATACTGACTGGTTACATATTTCTAGATAGCAGACTCTCTACAATATGTAGCATATAGTGTGCTGATTGGAAATACACCTAAATATGCTCATAAATGTGTCAAAATCAGACACTTCTTGACGGGTTTTGTATGATTCACTGCACATGATGGAGCTTGTTAGCAGTGTTTGTATTTGACCCCTCTCCCATCTCGCTGAGCAGCATCACCCATCTGGAAACACGCTTTGGCTTTTTTCCCCCCGACAATAGGCTCACAACAAGAGACAGACACAACACTGTTGTTATTTCTTTGTTTCTTGCTGCCTTTTGCTATCATTATTGTTCAACGTATTATTTTGAATTATAGATAATAAGTGCATGGGTTTGGCTGGAGGGAGTAAGTGCAGCGGAACTGCTGTTGTTGTGACCCTGGGCTCGTAGAAATAAGTGTGTACTTTACTTATAGAGTGAAAAGACATTAGTGTGTGTCTACTTAATGCTGTGACATTTGCAAAAGGGAATCTCAGACAAATTGAAACTCTTCTGCATCAACTCCCAACCCAACATGTTATTGGCTTACACGGGGGACAGCGAGAGGCTAACACGGGTTATTATTTCATACTCACATTGTGCTTGGTGAGACCGGAAACGTTGCCGGCTATTGCCTGAAGCCAGTCCAAGCAGTCCTCCGCTGTGGGCAACTGTATAACTCCGCTGCAAACTCCGTCCACAGCTATGACTTGGAAAGCATTTATCCTGAAAGAATTAAGAGAAAAACAAAAAGATTACGGGGTGATTCAGCATTGATGAACTACAAATTACATAACGAAACTCTTTTCATTGATTTAGTATGCTCAAGGAAGCAATCGCTTTCCATTTATATCAGTAGGGGATGAGAAACTTACTTGCGATATGTAATCTTTCTCAACTTTACTTTAGTTTCGGGTGGTCGAAGCAATTATTCCATTTCATTTCGTCCCAGCATGCAAAACTCTGGGCAGAAACTTTGAAAATTCACACGTAACATTTTTCATCTAACATCTCAGTAAGAAAAAAGTGTTTCACAAACATGTTGAACAATTAAAGTATATGGACTCATGTGTCTGGAAATAAATGTTGAATTCCTTTGGACCTGCAATAACAGATTTGTTTGGCCACTTTGGTGCAATGTGAACACAACACTGACATATTATCCCCTTTTAGGTTGACATAGCAAACTTGTCTGCAAACAGTTATTTGCAGCTTATTTACACATCCAGTCGTGTTTCTGGCCGACTGAATGGGGAAAAATGTGTCTTTTTAAGTGCTAACTGCTCCACTATGTTCACCAGTTGGTTCTAACGGCTGTCTGGTACTGACAGGTAGTGTATTGTAGGTTTTTTAGCTTTTGATGCAGTCACACTATGAAAGTGGTGAGAGAGAACCAAAACAGAGACGTTGCAGCCGGACAGCTAAACAATGAGCTGAAACACTATAAAGCTCCGGAAATGTAAGGGGAGCTGCAAATTCAGGCGATAATTCTCAGATGGTTCATCACCATGAGCGACCCCTTTCACATTGTCATCTGATATATCGTGATCATAAAAATTATGATCATAGCTGCTTTTAATGTAATATATGATTTTCAAGTCAGCCTACTCACAATTCCATAACTAAAATAAAAATAATAACGCAAACAATTGTTACTCTGATATGTTTTGAGTCTGATGTGCTAAAAGATCCGAAGATAAAGTGAACACTATTACCCACTTCATGTCCAATCAATCTAAAACCGTGTAATACCCATATGCAATTTTCAGTTAATGGGCTAAAACGTGCCAAACCATTAAGAGACAATCCACTAGATTGCTGTTTCCATCATCCAGTGTAGCAAAATGAAAATGTATTTATTGACAGCCAAATGGCTTATTAAGTCGAGCATCCACTGTTCAGTATCTGTCCTACTGCAGACTATATTTTGCTTATCTGATTGTGTTGAAAGAGAATAGACTAAATAGGCTTTTTGTTACAGATGAAGGATGGCAGTCTGCTCCATTTGAAAACCCCTAGGCACTTAACAAGTAGGAGATCTTCGCACTGCCGGCCTGTAGAGCCTTACAGGGAGAAACCGGCTCTGCAAGTGAGAACTGACACCACTGACCCTTCAAGATGAACTCCCGCAGCTCACCTGCAGACGTCAGAGCCCGGGTTGTACTGCGACAGGCGTGAGTGAAGCAGTGGAATAAGGCGCAGGTCCACCCATCTCTTCTCCCAGCGAAGCCCCGGGGACGTGGGCCAGGACGAGCAGGACAGCGTGTCCTGCAGAAGTGTGAAACGCAATTTAGAGGAGCTTGTCGCTTCCCACCTTGCACATTTCAAACAATCGACATACGAGAGCTCTGCTGTTGTTGCTGCATGTGCACAGGCAGGCCCGGTGAGCGCGTGCTGCAGAGGAAGGCTGATTCACCTTCCACAAAAGATAAAGATAGAGCGTCCCGATTATCAGCGAGCAGTGACAGTTGCATGGAAACAACTTTCTGGCACCGGGTACGCTGCTGCATGGTTACAGAGGGACATTTATAGAATCAGTCAGTCAAATAAGAAGCTAATGAATAAAGTACCGTGTTGTTAGGATGGTAGTTTAAGTGCAGGCCGCTATCGCACAGAGGAGAGGAGGTCCCACTACTCTGGTCGCTGGGGATGCCTGAATGTACAGCAGGGACACACGCACACAAAAAACAGCCAATGAACCCTCCAAACTCTGAGCAACACCACCATCGATTTCAAGGTTTCCAACTGCAGTAGATCACGGATATCAACAGAAGTGTGTTACTTTGTTCTCTCCTCCAGTGTGGGCTCCTGCTCTGTGCCAATTTGTATTCAGTTGTCTGGTTGGATGGCCAGTCAACCTGGCCTATATACGCGTATGAAAGGATTTTATGAAAGCTTTCATGTCTGTTGACGAGGCTGAAGCTCTCCTTTGCAAAGAGCAATCAATTGCACCACAATGGGCAATGTCAATTCTTTCAGTTTAGTCTTTATCTCCCCCCTCTCTCTCGCTTCCTATCTTTAGCAAAGTGAAACAACTGAATTTATATTTTTTATTCTCAAAGTGGCTCTTCATTACAGTTTATTGTCACCAGGACAACCAATTCTATTAAGAAATGAATACCAGCTATAAATACTCTTGATTCATTATTTTGAAGTGCGGTAACGTTAATTATAGGCCTGTACTTTAATTAGAGAGTGTGCGTAGAGGTTTCTTACATGTGCAGTCTTCACACAGGGGCAGTTTCAGAAAGGCTGGAGTCTTCTTTAGGAAAGAGACATTAAGAGTCACTTCTTCACCAGCATTTCTCAGAACCTGGACCTGGAAGGTAAAAACGCCAGGAATATCTTTCTTTTTTTTTTTTTTGCAGAAGCTGAGAACTGCGAGGTTTTCTGCCGATCGCTCGCTGTAATGAAACATGTTGCGCTAACGTCTCTCTAAGAGTGGAAATCCAAGATAAGAGATTTACACAGACTTACACACACATTTCTTGCAGTTACATTTAAAAAAAAAAGAAGCATGAAACAGAAACAATTGGCTTTACATGTCAAAAAGATACAAATCCTTAAGTGAGACAAGATAAGCTGTTGAAAGAGCTGCTGCTGTGCGCCGTTGCAAAATATGAGATATGAGATGACAGCTTACCACTTCCTCGTGGCGATAACTTCTAACGTTTATTCCGTTTATCTGGAAACAACAGCAACAGGGTTACCCTAAATAATACTGCTGGCATCACATCACTGTAACTTCCATCTTCAAAATGATTAATGAGGAAAGCATAATAACTGTTATGGCATCTGCGCTGAAAACTGTAAACAAGAGAGTCACAACCACAGTCGCCATGAATACAGAGCGTCTCTGGCTGCCTTGTAAATGTTTCCACTGCATCAGATGCGCTGAGAGAGTTTTTCTTTTTTTGTGGATTACATGTAATAAATGAAAGATTGGGGATGAGAAATGTATCTATGGGGAGGCAATTTTGTGGACATGTGGCTCATGAATTATTAAAAAGACAGTGTGTGTGTTATTTTGCAGAGTAGGATGAGGTGTATAAACAAGAGCTTTGGCATTATACCTGAAGGATGCAGTCTCCAATGAAAAGCAGCCCAGAGAGCTCAACTGGAAATAACAAAAATCACTTTAGTAACAACAAACTAAGGGAGGGAAATAGAAAGAGTTGTAGATCTTTTGCAAAAACAACAGCATACCTTTTTGTTCTTTTGATATCTTTGATATTACAACAGGGATTTTATGCTCTGCTCCACCCTAAGGACAAATCACATTACATTGATGAACAAAAGAAACACAAACACTCGAAAGCAACTCAATTTTCCCCGACTCAAATCCCTCAGCTAACTCTGTTATTTCAGTTTGACAAGAAAATGATCAATAACACTTGTTCGGACTTAATTTAAAGCAGTTGGGACGAGCAGCCTAATCAGATGGGATCTACATTACCTTGATGCTCAGGCCAAACCCTCCAATTGTCTGCCTCCTGATCGTTACAGTCCTTTCCTGGAAGAGATTCAGTTAGAGCCGAGAAATGAGTTCAGACTGATGCTGAACCTGTGGGAGCTCTTACAACAGAAGTGGGGAGGGTTGCTTTTGTCAGAACTCAAATGAAACAACAATGAATTCAAATGGGGAAAGATTAAAAAAAAAACATAAAAACACAGTATCGTGTATTTTCAATAAGAATCACACATAAAGTAGGAAGCAGTGATAATGCAATATTATATTTTTTTACTTTTCTTGTTTGTTATACATCCAAGCCTATACGTAAGACAGTTTTGACAAAGTAGTGGTGGGTAAATGTAAAATGACAAAAATAAAGTTGATTCTTTTCTTGGCTGTCAGCACTAGGTTTATAGAAAATGCAATGTTTCAGTCATACTGCAGACCTTTGCCAGGCAGGGAATTTCCAATATGTAACAACAACATCTTTATTTTTGAGCCACAAGCTTCAACAACCAGTCAAAAAAGTAACAAAAACCTGAAACAATAACAACATAGCAAGACTTATTTACAAGATGTGAGCTTTGGACTGGTTGTTGTCCAATCCTCTTCCCCTTCTCTATTTCAACATCTCTATTTCAACTTATCTTATTCATAACAGATAATTCATTTTGTCTACTTTCTATTTAAGTCTATGGATCTTGAGAGAAATTGTTTTTCTCACATCAGGGATGTTTGGTTTTTTTGTTTGTTCATTTTTACAATTATTCATTCTGTAATTGTCGCAGGTATTTGTGACTTGACTCCTTTAGTGGTTGTTGCTGCCTGTGACTCTAGAATAAAGATGTTGTTGTATCATATTGGGAAGTTGGTGCCTGACTCTACATTTCAACATATTTAGTGCCGACAGTGCAGAAAGTCAACGCTTTCTTTTAAAATGTATAAGTGTAAATTGGTCTCCGAGGCTAAGGAAGTCTTCACTAGGAGTACCTTATATGCTATTGTTGTATTAATGTAACATGTCTTCTCGCTTTACGTTAATTAGTCATCATGTTTCAGAGGACACAAGTGCTTCCTCTGTTAATCTTTGAGGGTTTATACAGCAACATTACTGAATGAATAATTCCCTTTTCAGAGAGGTAACCTTCATGTATTGTGCAGTGCGTGTTACTGATTTCATTGCACTATAGTGCAAGGCCTGTTTAAACGAGCTGGTATTCTCAAGAACCGCTCATCCAAACCACTTCACACTTGATACTGTGCTTTCTGAGCAACACACCTGCCATGACACGATGCATCCCTTAGCAATGCTAGAGTATAATATATACACGACATAATTTGGGTGCAATAGCGCACACAATCATTTTATGGCTTCAAAAAGTAATAAATACGTCCCGTAGATTTCCGGTCTCTCTTTTTTCATCTGTTCTTGAACATACTGTAACAACGTATCATCATACAACTTATGATATTTATTGTAAAGAAAGCCAGCAACATGTGTCAGTTTCTGCTCGTTACATGCATAAACTTCCTTCTTCACAGGAAACAACTTAGTTAGGTTTAGGCAACAAAACAACTTAGTTAGGTTTAAGAAAAGATCATTGTTTGGGTTAAAGTAACTACAGACGTGACGTTACTAAAGTATGTGACAAATTAATTTATCATATTTTGTTTAATCCATCGCCCTTCCCGTTAGCCCCATTTTAAAATTACAGCACATTATTTTTTGTAGGTGTAGCTACAAATGCTGGATCAGCAAAGCCGGAGTATAGCAAGCGACGGAAAGCAAGCTGTACCCAGCATGCCGTTCGGTGGTGTAACAGTTAATAGGGGTCCCCTCTCAGTACACTACGCAGTGTGTGTGTAGCTTACATAACGCACTACTAATAAATATGTCCCATAGATCTGAAGGGTTGCACTTTCTCGGGTCCTTAGCAATTCACACCAAGTGTGAAGTCAATCGGATGAACGGCTGTTGAGAAAATCAAAGAACAGACACAGAGACAGACAGAGACTCCTTCCAGTTGAGTTAGATGAGCATGTGAAGTGTGGCACAGCGGCGTTTAGTGATTATGAGACAGACTGGGTTACTTACACTTGAATAAAAAGGCTCTCCTGACACACAGATGACATCTTGTTCTTGAATGGTCAGAATATCTTTGGCCAAGTGCAGTCGAATACTAAACGGCTCCTCATTACCTTCTTGCATCAAATAAATCCCAGTCTTTGTCTGCGAACAGTCAGAAAGATAAAATCATTCATCATCCCTCCATGACTAAATTAACTGGCCATGAAATGAAATGCTGTTCAGAATACTCGCTGCAGGATGAACATGGAAATTAGGATATAGAGCTTTGGTGATGTCTGTTATTTTCTATTTTACTACTTTCCTTGTTAATGCTAATGTTGGAATAAATAACCATATTCAGCACTTTGATTAATAAACACACACATCTATATATATAGCAGTTGTCCTATGTTTGTGTATATATATATATATATATATATATATATACACATAGCACAACTGCTGATTTATGTTTTCAAACAATGAGCAGACCCTCCGAGAGGCAGCTTTTTATGAGTCGGTTGCTTTGGATACATTCACGCTGAGAGAAAAAATTATATCATCTAATTTGTTCTACGTGTAACGCTGATGAGGATGATGGCAAATTAAGAACCTGTGAAATTAAGTGGCTGGAACCAAGCTCGCCCTCCACATTTGAATTTCCCTGCTTCACATAAGCAACTGTTTCCAATGATCCATTTAAAAACGTGCTAATCCGCATAAATTTGCATTCTGCGTATCCTTCCACCTCCCTGGCTAATTGCAATGCCTGTCCTGTCCTTGACTTAAAAAGGTCTGAATAAAAGACGCACCTTCACCTGACAAGACTGCTAATAGAAAATAAAAAGACACCAGTGTCAGCGTCCTTGTCACCTGGGATCCGCCGCTCATCAGTTAACAAGACAGATGCACGGTCGCTATTCTTAGCTCGAGTATCTCAACTGCAGGTCAAACTTCAGTTTATGGAGCATATTATCTTGCGCCCGTAATTAGGAATGTGAAGAAATGAGCCTCCGCCTGCAGCTGCAGCGTTGGAAAAGAAATGAAGGGCACATTAATTCACATTATTTGAAGTAACGTGTGTGCGAGAGTCATTAGCCGAGCAAAATGAGGGCAGTAGTGCCATAATTGCATATAGCTGGGTCACACAGCGTTTCACGTGGTTGAGTGTCGTCTGACCTGCTGTAGCACTTTGCATTGCACATAATTAACCTCATCTGTGATCCTATTGTATGTTCATCTATCACTCTCCCCTCCAAACATCCCTCCATTATTATCTACATCATCATCTCTAATCTGATATTGTGCACATGAGTATTTCCAATGCAGGATATGCAACGAGGATAAGTCTTTCTAACCCAGGGGAGTAGAAGGGATTGGAGTAGTGGAACTAATTGCCAAGGGACATAAATAGGGAGGCCCTTAAATAAAGAATCGTATTAAAAGTTATACTTTTTTAAGTTAATAGCATTATTAGAAAACCGTTGCTTCTGGCTAACTAAATAGTGTGTCAGATTATTTCTTGTATCTAAAAGAATATAAAGGCCTCTGGAGTTTTGCTGATGCTAAAGACTTCAGGTGAAGCCGTCATGTCATATAAAAGAAATGTAAGACTACAAGAAGAACAAAGAAAGCCAGGACAAAGAAATAAATCAAAGGGGAAGCAACTTGCTAGAAGTGTTAGGTTGCTGATAAATTAAGCAACACTGGTCTCAGTTTGACAAACAGCCACGAAAAGTGGATCACCTGCAGGTCCGTCATCCTCCCGTTACTGAGGATCCGAGTTCATAAAGCGGCTACTGAAAGTCCCTTCAATCAGTAATTTACTGCATTTTACACGGATAAGGAGATTGATGGGGATTACAGTGGTACAATACTGTACAGCGAAATATTATGAACACAAAACAAGACAAAAACATAGTGATAACTTTAAAAAGAAATAGAACATCATACAATTGTACGGAGCAGCGGCTAATTGGACTTTCTCTTTAAGAAGCCTGTTTCATTGTACTGTATGTGTTTACTTGTTGATTGCGTTATTTGTGCAGGTGTAACAATGGATGGATTGAAAGGGGAGGGGGAGCCTCTGAGGCTGCATATGCACAGGGCCACAGATTTATGTGCTGTCTGGCCGCATGCTTTCAGCGATGTTGTTTCAGGCCTTTGAAAATGCCACGGCTGTTTCTATAATCAGTCAATTTACTGTCAGAATATTACATTGATTGAATCCTACCAACCTCTTCATTTGAAGTCTTGAAATCCATGTGCTACTACGCAGTGAGGGATACTGCAACGGTGAGAAAACAAGATAGAGTTAGTCCGTGGAGAGAATTGCTTAATGACACGACCAACTCGCTGCAGCAAAAAAACGTACAGCCGATTTAAACTGGCATTGTTAGCAGGATCCCCATTTTCATTATAGTTCTGCCTTTCTCACATATAACTCCGAGATATGTGCCTTTTCTAACTCGACTTAAAAAAAAAAATCCCCATTGAGCAATCCCGGGAGAATACCGGAGACCATTAAGCGATGATGAATAATTCATTAGCAAAGGTGAGAACCCAGGTACCCTAATAAATGTTTCAATACTGAATCCACCGCTCCCAGAATTGAACTGTGTTGCTATATCTGATGCCTTGTCAGAGGTAAAACTGGGCCACTGCAGGAGAATATACCACAGTTTAAGTACGACAACCTGACACCTATTGTGGCTTTAAAGAAAAGAGCGGCACAACCATTACATGCCACATACGTTTTTAAATCATCGTACCTGCTGTATACCAGCAGATACACAAGTATACAGCCTTGAAAAAATGTTATGTGAGAGCCTCATTTACACAAACCAGTTCCACTCAGTTGTAATCAGACACGATTGCCACTTGACTCAACAAAACGAGTGCAGAATAAAAATGGCTCACACTTGAATTATAGAACCTGTGCCGCAGAGGGAGTCGGAGACTGACCTCAGTAGAAAGGCCCCCAGTGCTTTGTACGGTGAGATCTAGCCATCAAGCGGTGAGTTGATCCCTGATCTAAGCCGCAGCAGAGGGCCTCCCCGGATCATGGCTGTCGGACTTGGAGAGCAGTGCCGTCACCTCTCCTGGCTGGCTGTGGGTGTCGAAGAGCAGGATGAGGCTACCGCGTAGTGAGGTTTCACTCTCAGCGGTCCCTGATCGGTAGTCGTGCTGCAGTAACAGGAGGAAGATGTAGTTACAGTATCATTCTGATACTAAAACCCCTTTGCAGGTGAGGAGCGGCTGTTCAACGCAAACAAACAAACGGTCTTAAAATGAAGCTCGAAAAGAGAGCTGAATATTGTTGATTGAATGCTTCTGACTATGACTGAATAGATGTAATCTACAGTTGCCAGCAACACAGATGAATGTGATGTCAATATAATGTGACCGCATGTACGTGGGATGTTGAATCAGAAGCAACTCAAAGCTTTGTTCCCCAAATAAGCACCTGGTGCAACAAAAAGGAGATTCAAAAGCAAACTCAGAACTGTGAATTCCATTCTTCAGCACACGATGAAGGATCCCCTCAAACGCCTCACTCCTAAGAAACCTGTGGATTTCATGTGCACGAATGCCAGAACGCAATTAACTCATATTCTTCCATTTATGTATGCCAAGCACAAATGACTCTGTTTATCACGCTCCAATAGTGCAGCCTTGAGCAACCCTCCTTGTTAGTTGGCATTGTTGGCTCGACGCCAGCTTTAAGTTGAGCCGCAGAGTTGATTGTTTTTCTACAGCGGGGGTCTTCAACCTTTTTTACTCTCAGAGCTGGTGGGCGGGAGCTATTTATAGCACCGAGTTGTTCATACGGTGAAAACGTTTTTTTCAGCCACCGCATGCATCGCCTCGGTTGCGATCCCGCCATTTATGAATAGCTGTTTGTGTTCCGCCACGAAACGAAGCCTCTGTTGCTGCCTTGGCCTTCTTCGTCAGGTTGTTAAACAGAGACTGTTGTCTTTTGAGTGATGTTTTCAGCTCGTTTAGGTTTCATTCTCTGTTCGTTGACTGTTATCAGCTGGAAAGTCACATTAAAAAGGTTGCGGTTGACGTGACTAATTCCAGCAATAGCCACTCGGCTGGGTGCGGGAGAAGATCATGTTTGTTACTCGCTTCAATAAAGAGATTCCAGGCTCTTTCACTTTGGGGTGAGGTATCCAATTAATTAGGTTTTCGGTTTACAGATGATGACTTATCTTCCCGGTGTCTCTCTGGTGTGGCTTGCGAGCGGTAAAAAACGTGCGATCTCCCAGTCACCCATGCATCGTTAGCCTGTCTGTTGCACCTGTGCCCCATAAACAATTTACCTGTCACACTAGTCCACACTGCCACCCGTGGTCAACTTAAGGTAGGCTCCCAATATACACAATACACAGACATAACTAATGGCTCCTACAACGTTGGTGAAGTGGCGCTCGAGGTCAACGTACAACTTTTACCGACTGACACGCTCGCACACCGCAAACGAGACACATTTGTGAAAAACACTCTGTAACCCGTTCCTCATGAAAACAGTATATTTTTTGTCTTTTATTGACTTGGTTGTTTTCTACGGTTCATTGTCAAGTCTGCTGTGTGCTTGCTAGTACGCTAACAGCTGAAGTCGCTGACGTTTTTTAACTTAAATTCTATGTAAATATAAGTAATTTTGTGTATTTTACTGTATTCAGTTTGTATCCTTTGGTACTTTAACTTACATTAGAGGTTTTATGTGATTTACTGTTATTATTAAGGCCGTCTTGAATGTTGTACTGCCAGTCATGCTCTATACGGTCTAAACATTGCTCGTAATAAAAAATAAGTTAACTCAAGTCAACACATTTACGAGGATCTAATGCTGTACACACAGTATTCTGCTTATTGTTAGAACAGTTCTATGAATCCTCCCCTCACGAAGGTTTTTAAGTTTAGTTTGTGTGAGAGATTCAACTTCATAATCCTTGTGCAGGCTGTAGTTTTGTCGTGCTGTTGTGTTATACTGAGAGATATTTCTAGTATTTCATTAAAACCAATACATATGGGTGAAAAAAGATGCAATAGACTGCATTCATTGGACCTAATATATGTGGAATCGTTCCATGTATTTTTAATTGATAACATTGATTTTGTATAAATGTGAACGTATGCGTGTTTCACAGATGTATTACTGAAGTTTCCTTGACTTTAGAAATACAATCTGAAGCACAAGATCACAGTTTTTTTTCAGCCTGGCGCTACACTCCCCTCATCGAGCTGTCGGAGACGAGCCAGCTCTGTAATGGATGTAAGAGAGATCCTGACATCATTTGTGAACCTGCTTTTAAAATGAATGTCTTCACGTTGGTCAGCTGAAAAATGTCTGCGGCCAGGCTCCGAGGCTGGCACTTTGTCTTAGCAGGTGCCCTCCCGTACATCCTGTCGGGCACCGGGGCCCTCCCCCCCTTTTGTTTTTTCTGCAAGAATCCACAGATTAAATAAACCGAACCTTTTGTGTGCCTTTTAAGTCGAGTCAGCGCAAGTCCTTTTACAACCACGTCATCAGATATTTTCTATCCTACCAATTTACAGACCAATGTTTTTCAAATAACGCTTTTGTCTCTGACACAATGGCGAGAGGAGCAGAGTTAGATTGCCTTGGATGATGTGGAGATTGCAACGTGACATCTCCATCTCTTAGACCCGAGGACAGCTGTGGCTCCTACAGGATGATGAACGGCCGTTTGTGAACGCAGGAGAAGCAGCTGCCTGGAGAGTGCTCCAGCGAATGCGGTTTTATTACCGGAGATGGGTTTCACTTACTGTGCCGTTCACTTGTTCTTTGACCCGACACATGTGGTGCTTGGGAGTTCAGCTTTTTTTAAATTTGACGAGCGATGATAGCAGATATCATGCAACTCAAATGTTATGGCGTCCCAAAAGAGTCATGCTCAACATCAACGGCGTTACACTGACAGCATTTCACAGAATCTGCTCATTTTATGGCAGAAAACATTATGACTTTTATGTTGCAAGCTTCCAGCCTCCTCTGTTGTTAATGATCCCCTTTCTGTGTCTAGGGTGCATCTTTTCAATCTTCAATCTTTTCATACAAAACACACAATGAAGAATTATGATTCTCTATTTTTGACTTATTTTTGTGTCATCTTGAGAGGAACACACTCCCCCAACATTTGAGTTATTTCCTGATCAATTATCAGGATTTTTACCATCCAAGAAATTCACTCTGGAGAGGCTAAACTCCAAATTTCTTTCGTATTCATGAGGTCTTTTTGATCTGGAGGAGACGCAGAATTGTTTGGCAGATTTCGTTCAAGGTTACAGATTTAGTTGGTTTCTGCTCTTCGTGTGACAACACCATTTTTTCATTGCGTTTCCTTGTCATTGTTATCTATTGTTACTTATTGTGAAAAGAGTGTTGCTGGACTGTTGCGGGGCCTTGTAGGAACGTTATGGACATTTGGAGGCTTATTTGTGTCTCAAACTTGAGAGCTGTAGCTTTGTGTTTGTCTTGTGGGTTTGTTTTTGTCTGTTTGTTTTATGTACTGTAGGTGTATAATTGGAACAGATAGAAGTGGATGTTCTATACAATACGCCCTATTCAGAGAGAAAAAGAGAGGCAAAGAAAGAAAATGTACATTTTTTCTATTCCTCACTTGGTTTTAGGGCTGCAGCTAACAATTGCTTTCATTATTGATTCATCTGCAGATGATTTTCTATAATAATCAGTTGAGGGTTTGGGCTATAAAATGTCAGTTAACAATGAAAAATGTTGATCAAATAATCCCAGAGCCCACAGTGCCATGTACAGATTGCTCGTTTTGTCTGACCGATACAACAAAATAGTTCAAATATATGCAATTTACCATCATAGAATAAAAAAAGCTAATATTTATATTTCAGAAGCTGAAACCGGTGGATTCTTTTGCCATTTATGCCTTTAAAAAAGGTACATCTCTGTGGGACTTTCAGGCAATTATAGGCCTCAAATGATGATGATTATTTTCGTTATTGATTCATTTGCCTGTTATTTTCTCCTTTAATTGTTTGGTCCAAAAAATGCCAGAAAATGCATGAAAAGAAATCCACCAAATGTGGCCAGGGAGAGATCTTCAAATGTGGTGTTTTGTCTGGAGTAGCAGACCTAAACCCAAGAATATTCCATTTACAGTGAAAAACCCTCACATTTAAGCAGCTGGAACCAAAAAAATTATTTTTTTCCTTTCGATAAGCAAAACTATTGCAGTTCAGTTGACTATTCATTTCAGTTCTGATTGACTTTAGCGTAAAGAATATTGTGTAAACTTGTGTGGTGTGCAGGTTCCTCTTCACCTGCCAACTCCTGACACATTAATAAACTGAAGCGTCTCCCACAGTGAACGGCTCGCGTAAAGAGGCAGCTGTTTGAACAGTTCTGTATTTACAGAGCACATCTCACCTCTTCCAGAAGGCCTACCCTGAGCCTTCCACTTAGCACTTACTCAGCATTTATTGTATTCATACTAGTTTGTTGCACTTATTACATTTGTTTTGTTTCTGCACTATACTGTGGCCTTGGTTTATGCTCTTAGATGCTTGTTTGAAAAAAGGAGATGCACTTATGACTTCTGGTGACTAGTTGTTCTCTTGAAAACCGATGTTGAATACACTTATTGTAAGTCGCTTTGGATGAAAGCGTCTGTTAAATGACTGTAATGTAATGTAATGTAATCTCGCATTCAACTGGGCCTGTTTTGTGTGCCACTAGAGGCGCTGCCTCTCCTTCTTTGCTTTCAGATTAAACTCAAGATGGATCGTTCTGACAAGATAGAAAGAGTATCTCATCGTGCTTTCAATTCATTTGGAGCATTTGTCACAAAAAAGAAGTCTGTCATTTCCTCGTAAGTCAACACCTGAGTCCCGGCAACAGCCAGTGGAGCTCTGCAGGCCAGATGCTGATGAATGATAGGCAGAGGAGTAAATTAGTGATGGACACGTTTATAGACTGAGCTCTTGACCTTCCTGACTATGATGTATGCTTTTTGGCATCAGGGAGCCTCCAGATATCAGATGGGTGCCATCTTAAATCAGTGAGAATCATTTCCTGAACTGATATCAGGGAGCAGAACATACGCAGGATATTAAACTGTATAGCTAGAAGACAGTGGTCCTGCTGCATGTTTGATACTGATGGGCTGCGTAATTAGATTTTTCTTTAACATGTGATATAATGGTGCAACGCCTGTGGATAAATGGATTGGGCAAGTCAAGCATGTTATCTTACATGAGGGTCTTAATTAGGCTCAACAAGCAACCTTCATACTACACTGAATAACATAATTCAATCTTTTAATTATACTATATGTATAGATGTAGAGCCATTTTTCTATTTCAACTATCGAGGCCCGAGCTCCCTTGCAGGGGAAGACCTGGGGGCCTGGAAATGGCACCGTGCTGTGTGTGGAGTACATGAAAGGATTAAAAAACTCAGCATATTGCTGAAGGCTGGACTACGTCAAAATGCAGCAACACAGTGGAGGGACACATCTGCTCATTTACTAAATTTAAATGAAGGAAATATAGAACTGTCTCACAATTGCTCGGGGAAATTATTTATGAATTCAAACTGCCTGACATGAAACCAATGACTGTCTTAGGGAAATAAATGATAGATTCTGTTGACCTTAAATGGTGGTAAGCTTTACTGGAGATAAAAAGATCAGTTAGAAACAAATGACGATCGTATGTTTGCTTTCATTCCTGGAGATTTGCACGATTCTCTTCAGGTCATTTACTGAGGCACAATCTGACATAAATCAGACAACTGCCTCTAATATGACTACATATACGAAGGACTGCAATTAATGACTATTTTCATTATTCTGTTCTTTCCTGTTTTGATTAACAGTTGAATCATTTAGTCCATGAAATATAAAAGAATAGAGACAAATGGCTATCACATTTTCCCAGAGCCCCAAAGTGACGTCTTAAAAATGTCTTTTTTTTTGTTGAATCAAAAGATCAAAAAGCAAATGTAATCAACTTACTGTGAGATAAAACAGAAAAAGAAAACAGCGAATCCCCACATTTGAAAGCCGGAATCAGAAAACATATTGCATTCATGCTTGAATTCAATAACTTAAGGGACAGTTCACCCCAAAATCAAAACTACATATTTATCTCTTACCTGTCATGGTATTTATCAATCTAGATTGTTTCAGTGCGAGTTGCCCAGTTCTGAAGTTATTGGCCGTAGAGATGTCCATCTTTTCTTTTCAATATAATGGCGATAAACTCAATGGTTAACTGCTCACAAGATCTGTGGATTATCTTGAGTAACCAAGCAGAGTGCCACATAGTCACAGAGAGAAGGAAGACATCTCTCGGGCTGATACCTCCAACAAATAACAGTCACACCCAAACAATACAGATCGATTAAAAACACTATGTGAGAGGGTGAATATGTATTTTTTTTTATTTTCGGGTGAACTGTCCCTTTAAATGAAACAAAACAGTTAGCGATTCACATTTCTGTTGCTCTACTATTTGTTTCAGCCCTAAATGCTAAACTGCTTGTGGAGCGTTCGCAACTGTTAAGTAAAAAGAAACCGTGACAGCCATGCAGTCTGTTTTTGCTCTCGTAAGCACAAACTGTGAAGTGGGTTAATTGCTGCTCTGGGTTATTTTACCATTCACAGGTTGAATGAATTGCAAATTTTCCAAGAAAACACAATAAAACAATTTACAGTGCACACGTAAATGGAGCTGCGAAGCTTGTCAAGGCAGCAGAGCTTAACGAATAAGACTCTCCACGTTAATCAAATGTGACCTAAAATTGTCCAGGCTGGGTTATTTACACGTTGAAAAGCGTGAAGCAATGAAAAGGAATCCAGTGTTGGAGGTACAGATGTTATCTCTGAGGGGTTTTTGTCACTTGTATGTGAAGCAACACGCTTGTATCGTAAATCGTTACGTGTAATCTCAACCCCTTATTGCTTTAACTTGGGGCAGTTATCACTTCCGTGTGGCTTTCAGTGCGCTGGTCTGTGTTGCAGTCCTGAACCTCTAAATCAGATGGGCTGGTATATGAGGCGCATATAAATGAGAGTTGTGTCTTCTGTCTTCCCCGCCATGAGACTTCGGTGTGCATTCGCTTCATTAGCCATCAGTCTCCGACAAGACGGACTAATGGTTTTCTTGTTGCATGACAGGCAGTGACTTTGTGGCACAGACCCTAGTATTTCTTTTCTGCTCTCTCTGAGAGAGATAAATACTGTTTGTTTTATTTGTGCTGCTCCTACATCACACTGCCATTAAAAAAAAAAAAAAAAAAAAAAAAAAAAAAAAACATATGGCTTCTTTGGTGAATTCAACATCTGGAGCAGTTTGTATGGATGGTCGAGCAAACAGTTGCTATAAAAAGCCCCACAGAAACATCAGGTGTGATGCATTCTCCTCTCTGCTGCGGGGCTCTGGGACTAGATAGTGATGAAGATGTCCAGCCTCACAGTGACTTACTGTAGGCGCTCTCAGCTGCCCTTTAGATGGAACAATCGCTGCAGGAACATCTTCGCTCTATTTTGAGGAACTGTTTTCTATAAATGCACAAAAATCTGCAACATCATGCTTTAGTTTCTTTTACGTCCCCTGGAACTCATTGCTACTTTTCCTTCTTTTTTTTTTTTTTCCTGCCAGCCTTGTCAAGTTTTTTTATGCATCATTTTCAGCACAGCGCTCCTTTTCACGATCAAAATAGGTCAGTGAATAGAGCCACATGACATTAAAAAGATGAATGCATGCTTCCCTTCGAGTCCTGGAAGTGTAAGCCTTGAATATTACACATCAAGCTGCTGGGGGAGTGCAACAACATTTTGAATTTGTTAACATACTAAATTGATGTCACTGTGTACATCCGCTGCTTCCAGTAAGGCCTTGGGGACAAGCTATCCCACTTGTGTGTTTGGAGACGTTTCACTGGTCCGAATTCTTAAACGACCCGATGGGATTCAGCTGCAGGAGAAATAGCGGATTATTGATCGCTTAAGTAGGGAAGATAAAGTGTGGAGGAACTCTTTGTTGTGCAGTGTAGACATTGTTTCCAGATCATGATCGATGCCGGCGTGCTTTAGATCGGGATTGTGTCGGGTAAAACTTTGTGACAGTGCCCCCCCACCCCCCAAACTATCAGCAGATTCAGACTGCGACACAGTATGAGGGACTCAAACAAGTTGTCCTTGGCCCCCTCTCTCTCTCTCTCTCTCCCACCTGACATATTGACCGGACATGGCTGACACCATTTCAATCAGGCCTGATTTTCCGCTAGTGTCACTTGACAGAACTGCTTTGTGATTTAGGACATAAGCAGAAATTGGGGGGAGGGGATGCGTGAACGAGGACTGTAAGCGAGACCTCCAGTGCATCAAACAGATTGCTCCTGACCTATGACCAGCGAATGGACCAGCTCTGCTCAGCTCAGCGTGCTTGTATGTGCACAGAAACCACTGATGTGAGGTCTGATTTCTCCATCTCAGTGGGCTTCCAGCTACAAACTGCACTGATTGCCTGTCACCCTGTAGCCTTTGATGCGAAAAAGCAAGCCTGTCTACAGTGCACCCTGCCACGCCAGTTTACAGTTAAAGAAAAAACATACATTTCATGAAACACTGGAGGATTCAGGAGCTTTCTGCGAGGCTAATGAAACACACTGAACCAGCAGGCTGAGCTGAAATACTCCTCAGGTTTATCACAGATGGACGTCGCCTTGGTGCTCTTTCCAAGAAGAAGAAGCTGCGATTGAGCAATTTGTGAATAGTGGCGTTTAAGAAATAAAATAGCCTCTAAAAACAAAAACAAAAAAAGTAGGTTTGTTGTCGATTGCTGGCATCCAGTGCAGAGAGATTACTTTAACGCTGCTGATTAGCACTGTGGGTGAAAAGAGGTCTGCTGCCACTGCACTGGCTGGAGGAACTGCGGGTGCTGCTCGTACCTGCACTGAGGCAATGTGAAGGTTTCTGCAAGCCCACATATCCCCTCTGCAAATCATACAATAATGAAAGGGTGTTTCATCACGAGGCCCATTATAAGTGAAGTGTTCGGCTCAGTGCATCGCACACAACGTACTGATAGGATGACGGGATGCTTTATTATGCATCGGATCATATAGGTGATTGGTACATAAATCGTGGTGCGCAGCATTGAGGCAGATTACATCTTTTAAAAAAGTACATTGTAAAAGGATTAATGATTCGTTTCATGGGTGTTTGGCATAATAATTACGTTCGTCGTACACTGTATTATGAGACATTGTAAATGTAAAAGCCCAAAAAAAAGGTCTGTGAGGCTTACCTGATTTTCTAGTAACAGGTGGTGATGTCTTATTAGATCCCTTTGGACTCCAATCCCTCATGTGACGGGCTTTTTCTTATTTTAATATATGCAACGGTTGCTAAAACATCTCGGCGAAATCACAATGTATCCCTTGTGGCAGCATCGCCCACACGGCATCCTGGTCCACTATAGCCTACTCTGTAGCGATGTGCGAAAAACCGACAGGGAAAAAAAAAAAAACAGCCCGCACTCGCACATAAAACAAGAATTGTCCATATTTCCTGGGCAGCGGCGCGGTTTCAGGGATTCCTCTCCGTCGACATCTCTGGCAGCGGGTCCAGTTTCACAGCTCCGTGTCTGTCTCTCTCTCTCGCATCGTGCTGCCAAAATGACTGAGAAATCACATGCGGCTGGTTTAACGCGCGCGTCAATCGACTTCGTTTACCCGAGGCACCCGCACAACTCTGGATCCATAAATATTACATGGCTCTACTTTTTTCACTGTTTCTAGGTAGGCTACGTCTGCTGCTGCTCTGTCCCACAGGACACTCTGAGCTCAAGACGCACAAACATCTCACAAAGCGTTTTCTCCCCTTTTTTTTCTCCTGCCAATTACGTTTGCGTGCACTGCGGTCCTCTAGTGTGTGTGTGTGTGTGTGTGTGTGTGCATGTATTCACTCGGGATTCATACCAAGGTTTGCCTCCCTACAGAATGAGATCTGCGTAAAATAATGATATATATATATAATATTTGTTTTAACGCAACGCCCATACTTCAAAGTCAATTCCACATTAAAGGTGGTGTGAACTCATGTTACAACTTTTCCTGACCTAAATGGCACTTAAAAAATTAAATATGGCAGTTGTGGATTTTCTCAGTCAGACACTCATGAATGACTCAGCTTGTGTTGTCAATGAACACTCACACTCACACACAATGTGGGCCTACATATGCAGTCACTCAGTAGTAGTTGTTCTATTTCCCCAGAGGCCCTCGCGTGAGCAGCTGCGAGTTGACCAGGTGCACCTCATCGCTGTCATCGTGCCAGCTGAGAAGTCTGTTTCCCCACATGATGCAAGCGGACTCCTCTGACGTTTCATGCTCGCATACCAACCTGGGCAATACGTCATAGACTTAAATGAAAACTGAGGAGCACGTGCAGAAACCACATGCACATCAAGTGTGCATACCAACACCCTTACTACCACCATACTGTTAAGTATGCCAGAAGCATCTTTCAGCTGCGTTCGTAGTTTGTCTTTTGACTTATAGTCCATACTGCAGATGCCCTTACAAAGTACATACTGTTGCAAGCAGTATGCATTCGATTGGGACTTACTGCTTCATCATAACATTGCACCTTCAACTTTGACCCTCTTGCTTATATATCTGCTGCGCAAAGGATTGTGGGTCAAAATAGCTAAGAAAGCATGCTGGCTTGCACACTGTAAAATGCAACCGGATTTAGTAGAATATCTATATATTTGGAATACTATTTATTGGGACATACTTAATAAATAGTATGACAGTATGGGTAGTGGATCGCAGTATGCCAAAAACATCAGGATGTCCTACTGCACCCGGTTGCATTTTGCAGTATGTAAGCCAGCATGCTTTTCTGGCTATTCTGACCCACAATCCTCTGCACAGTTTATATATGAGCAAGAGGGTCAAAGTTCAAGGTGAAATGTTGTGGTGAAGTAGCATGTCTCAGCGCAGTATTTACTGAGAGTGAAAAAGAAAAAGTATGTGATTTGGATCGCAGTGCAAGTCTCTTATTCTGAAGGGGTTGTTAAATAAAATACAAAAAAACTGCAGCTCCAGACCATACTGCTTCCTGCTTGCCATCAGGCCTTCTTCCAAAAAGGGTGACTTTAACCCAAACCATGATATTTTCGTAAACCTAACCAAGTGGGAAATTTGTCAGACGTCTCTTATATGCTGCTCAGGGTCTGCTGGTGTGTGTATCAGGCTGCATCCTCCGCTTCTGAAAAGTGAAGCCAATGCAGTAGTGCCTCAAACCTGCATTCTTACTAATGGCCATCAGGGGGCGACTCCTCTGGTTGCAAAAACAAGTTAGATTGTACAGAAGGTCTATTAGAAAATAGATTTATTATCTAAAATGATCTGCCAGAGTCTGATCAGTTTGGGTTATTTCACATGATTTTTGAAGCGTGGACGCAATTGGAAGAAGTATAAAGCTAACATCAGGCCATAAACATAATGGTCGCATGAGCGCAATTATACACAATAAAGATCAGATTCTGGAGGGCGTTAACCAACCTGACCGTCTGTACATACAATGTTAAATTTTGCACACTCAAAAATACAGCTATTATGAAATAAATACGTACACAAAGGTATTCACATACACATACGCAGATGCAGTTATGCGTCGTCTACATATACTCAGATATATGTGGATTAAGAGTAAACAAAAGCCCGTGCAGGAGCGGTGTGGGCTAAAAGCTTGAGCAAAGGCGCTCCTAGAAACTCAAGGCACGATAAACAGGATTACATTAAATGAAAATAATGAGGAATGGGAAGGCAATTACAAAACAAAGAAAAAAAATACGTCTCAGTCCAGTTCATCACACGTCACTTTAATGGGAAGTTAACAATGTTTGTTTGAGATGTTTTTTTAAAAGAAGATCATGAATGATGGATGATATGCAAAATTTAACAAAACTTCATCTAAATGAAAATGTAACCACACAGAAGAAGATGAAGATGTCTAAACTGTTAGAGACACCTGGATGTTGCATTGAGAAGCTGCTGCTGCCGCTCAAGAAAAAGCATCCTTTTCCATGTGCTTGACCAGAAATCAAAATCATGTTCAGGTTTTAATTGAGCACATTTTTGCTGGTGTTACATTATCCCATAGGGCCAAGGATACACGGCTTCCACTCGGTTAATTAATTTTCAAGTTCATAAAGTACAGCCTTTGCTTTTCAGAAATAGTGATATGATTTGAGTCAGCGCACCGTGCTTTCTCTCCCGCTTCACGCCTGTCAGCAGAGCAGCATCCACATGCTCTGAATGCAGCGAACAGAACTGAAGCATGAAAACTTCAGGAAGGCTTTTTTCTTTTTCTCCCTCCTGGCTGTGCTCCGTCTGCTTCTCATGGAGACGGTTTGGTCGGTGGGTGATATTGATGTCAATTCATTATCTCTTACGGTGTACGATGTTTTCTGCTGGATCACCACCAAAACACCGCCACTCCTCACACATCCTACTTGCCATACCTGCTGAATGTGTGACAGTAGCTGGGAGTTATTATGGACAGATAACCTTCCCTTCCCTTTATAAATCCAAGTGGACACAAAGGGAAACTATTCATGATCTGCAATCATGTTTTCCAGATAAGATAAGCGGTTCACAATTAACTTAAGGCTTGCCCCAGACATAAGGTGCTTTTCATATCTGCTGACCTAGCCAATCAAACTGCTCCAGGAGCTGCTTTTTGAAATCACTAAGCCTTTGCCTTTGTGTTTTCTCCTGCCTTGTTACCTTTAGATGTTCAACCCTTGCTGCCCCTGTCAGAAGAACCGAGTTGAACACAAGGGGGCGTAGACTGCTAAGTTTGCCTCTCCGTGTCCAGTTCAGCAGCAGCAGGGATAAATTTGATTAGAGCATCATGTCTGACCTTGAGAGGGAACTACTCTAAAATTTACATTTCAAGGAGGACTGCTGCCTTATTGCATTATTGGCGAGGAAATGTGTGGCTTTCTCCACACACAACTGCATTAGGAAGGGCCGTCCTCCGGCAAAGCCACAGAATGACAATGTGGACGGCAGCATGTAGGCCGGTCCAGTTGTTGGTTTTATCATGAAGCCACAGATTTGTCTGTTCAAGAGATTGTATAAATGGCCAATATGGCCAAAATCTTCCATTCCGATGTAGGTCATTTCATATCTCGATAACGATATATATCATGATATGGTATGTTTTCTGGTTATTCACTAAATACATACTCCTTTCTATACTCCTGTGTAAATTAAATACTTGACAAATAAATAAGCATTTTGTCCAAATGAACACAACAGTTTCAAATGAAACTACTGAGAAAATAAATAAATACATATTTTCAGCTATACACTGTCTTTGTTTACGTGCATGCGCACAGAGTAAGACAATATGTTGATATTGTATTCCCAGAAGAAGTATTCTTATCAATTCCTGAGATTTTCTGAGACATTTAAGCCAGTATGTGCTCGTCATTATCAATTTAGACAACATAATTGCATATCACGATATCATGAATATCGCATATATATATATATATATATATATATATATATATATATATAAAGAAATGTTCATGATTAGAAGTGCTGGTGTTGGTGGGGATGTATCCAATTCAAATAAAGAAATATGCCACAGGATAATCAGTCCCCAGAGGTTTGTAGCACAACAATCAGCAGCAGCATGCACACTGTGTGCAGTGATTACATTAGCAATGGCATTTTAAATAAATAACCCTGTCTGCCTCACCCGCACTATTCTCTTATCATTTTATTTTCCTTGCACTTTAATCTTTGAGATACATACATACATACATATTAACTGTACTGACAACAGTATGATACACTTGCATCCTTGCAGCACACACCAGTCTAGCACAAAGCACCTGTCTAACTGGAGAACATGGCACTAACCCAGCCCCTAGGGGGGGGTTATGCGCTCCTGTAGGCCAACAGCGTTTTTTGAGCTCCGTGGTAAAAGCGACTTTTAATTGGTTTGAGGTCCCAGTGTATGTAAATAGAAGTGGATGGCTCCTCCCATGCACCTGATGGGGAGTATTTACAGCTCTTTACAGCTACTCGCTGCACTGTTTCCAAGAGCGCAGCGCCGCACCATGACACTCCACTGGACTTAAGCAATAAGGATTTCCGTCTTCTCACAGTAAACTCTCCGCTGAATTTTCCACGACAAAAAAGTTGGGCAAAAAGTTGTCCACTTGTTTTCCAAGATGCCACGCTCCTTTCTGGTCAAGAAACACATAAACTCCGCAAAGAAGCCAAATTATAGTGAGCTGGACAGCCCAACAGGTAACGTTTCCAACCTGTCTGACTTTAACAACTTGTTTTAATGTTTCTGACAAGCAGTCGCGTTTTCTTTTTCTTTCTTTTTTTAACTTAACAAAAGTTTTCAAACTTATCTGCCCACTTTTTTTTTTTTTTAATCTGTGCTCCTCACTCCTCAAGCGATGCCAGGCGAGACCTGATCATTCATTCTACTTTCTTTATTTTGCAGTGTTCATCACGCCGCACATCTACAGGGGCCTCCCCTTGCCTGTCATCCCCCAGCCGGAGATCCTGAGCCCGGCAGCGTACAGCCCTATCACAGTGTGGACTACCAGCAGCTTGCCGCTGTCTCCGCTCCCCAGTGACCTCTCCCCCATCTCTGGATACCCTTCATCGCTCTCCGACGCCTCCTCTAAAGACCACAGCGGCTCTGAAAGTCCGAGGAGCGATGAAGACGAGCAGATGCTGCCCAAACTGACAGACCATCACGGAGTCGAGGCAGAGAAATTCCAATGCGGCTTGTGCAGCAAGTCCTACTCCACGTACTCTGGACTGCTCAAGCATAAACAGCTGCACTGCGACGTCCAAACGAGGAAATCCTTCAGTTGTAAATACTGCGAGAAAGAGTACGTGAGCCTGGGAGCTCTCAAAATGCACATCAGGACTCACACGTTGCCTTGTGTTTGCAAAATATGCGGGAAAGCTTTCTCCAGACCGTGGCTGCTCCAAGGACACATCAGGACGCACACGGGTGAGTGAATGGGGAATAGCAGAGGGGCCTTCAGTGTGAAGAGGGCTGAATATTCGTTGTGGGCTTTAAGTAATTCAACCTAGTACGTGACTGAACAGCCTTCTGGCCCGTGTTGCACAGCTCATAACTGAGGCTGACGTTACTGTGAAAACTCTCAGAATGTTATTACTTCCTGTAGGTTTACTTTTGCTTATGTGTTGAAAAGAAAAAAATATTGCTTTTTTTGGG
>NW_022280062.1:527616-607365 GCF_004355925.1 Anarrhichthys ocellatus | reverse complement strand
GATGTCACGTTATAATCAAAACACTGTGTAGCAACCAGCCCTGAAAAATAATAGACCAATATGCCTCTGTAAGATTGTTATTCATGTGTCTGTGTGCTATCTTTGACAGTGTCTTTTTTTTTTTGTTCTTCTCTTCTTTTCTTCTCATCTCCCTCTTGACAGGAGAGAAGCCATTCTCCTGCCCTCACTGCAACAGGGCCTTTGCGGACAGGTCCAATCTCAGGGCTCACCTACAGACTCATTCGGATGTGAAAAAATACCAATGCAAGAACTGCTCCAAAACCTTCTCCAGGATGTCTCTTCTGCACAAGCATGAGGAATCTGGTTGTTGTGTAGCACACTGAACTGGGATACTTTTCCACCACCAGCAGAAGAAGAAGAAGAAAAAAAAACCCCTCTTGTTGCTTCTTTAATTTTCCCAGGAGAACTGTCAGGGAATCACATCGAAGGGGGTTTGTTCCCAAATATGCAGACTGTTTTTTCTCTTCTTTTTTGTTTTTTCAAGCGGTCCATTTCATTTCAAAGTGAGAAATAGCTCTGTGCTCACGTGCTTCTCGTTTCAAGCAGTGTTTCTGTGTTGAGCTTTGTCATGTACTCACCTACCTGTGCTATTCATGCACTTTTTCTGCATGTCTAGAATGTCTTGTATGCCTTTTACAATGTTATCTTCAGTGTTTTGTATAATCTATCAATGGCTGTTATGCAGTCCTCCACTTTTTTTTATACGCACCACACAAACGATACCAAAAAAAGGCGCATTATGAATGAGAGTACACATATAACTAGAGGAATACTGAAGCCATTGTTACTTAGGGAACAAGTGCAAACTTAGTTTTTAGGGTGAAATTATTATAACATTTGCACAGTCATTAGAAACAGTTTGCCAGCACTCAAATAGCAGAACAAACCTTCTCAAGTGCCTCAGTTTTTTATGCAATAATATTGTATTCTTCAACAGTTTCCTGTTATATTTTTATATATTGAATGTAAGCATGACTGAGATGATTGTATATTTACAGTGAAAACTGTGATGCTGAATGACTTTTGATATTTTCATATTTTCATGACACTTTAAGAAATAAAGTTTCATGACATTTTGTATAATTTTTGTTGGTATCTTTGAAGTTGCTTTTTTATTTTTTTTTTATCCGTGGAGCCTTTGGTTGCAGCATGAGCAAGCTCATTCATGAGGACTCAGCAGCATTCGTTGATTGTCAGGTGCTTCAAACGGAACAACTTGCACAAAAGTAAACGATATTTAATCCAGCGTGCACCATCTCATGTTATGGAGATGTAAAAAATGAGGAGAGAGGTGACTCAGCTCTGAATCAGGCCTGAACCTGTTCCTTGTGAACCTGTTCCTTGTGAACCTGTCCAGACATCAAACAATCTTGAAATTTAACACATCCCAGCTATATTGATCTGCACTCACTTGTTATACCCTTTGAGGGCCCATGACTTTCTTTACCTAAGTGTTTGTAGAGTTTAAATGCGAGGGCGTTGTTCCTTTTAGAAAGTAATCCGAATCTCATGTCATCAATGTTTGTAACTTGGGGAAAGTTTTTTTTGTTTTTTTTCTTATCTTCCTTCTCAATCATAACAATCACTGCAGGGATAAAGGACACTCTGATATCTAGATTTTAATGTTTTCACAAAAAGCTCAAATTTGCATTTGCTTTGACAACCTCCTTGAATTTCTGGGATGCTTGCCATCAAGGATTAAATAGACTTCCTCGGGCTACGTTTTGTTGTCTTTTACCATATGCTGTCTACTTGCAGCAGATAGAGATTAGAGCAGAAAAACGCCTAAAGGAATACAGTCAAAGTTGAACTCATTCTAACAAACCCCAGAGTGTGTTTCTGTTTGCCCCTAATGCCCAAAAGCTACTGACCTGAGTGATGTGATCTGAAGAAACAGACACTTGTTTTTTTCTCGCTTGCGAGGGGCTGAACTCCCCCGTAGGTAGATTCTCCTCGCTGTGAGTCATCGTCGAGCTATTCCAGGTGCTCGCCGCCATACTCTGAGTCGAGCCAGGTGACTCCGGGGCTCTTCAGCAAACCTCTCTGGAAAAAAAACAGGTGCAACCGCGAGGATTCAAACCGCAGCCACAGGTCCGCCGACACATGTGGAAACCTCAGCCGTGACCTAATGTGGAAACATTACAAGCGGCGGTTGCTATTATTCAGATTATTTGCCTCATAAAAGTAAAGTGCCATCGAGAGGGCACTCTAAACTCCAATACTGCTGAGACAGTAAAGCTGTTTGTCCTCACTCACTAATATCCTTTACTCCATATAGGCAACACTTTATCATGCTGGTGGCAGAGAGGAAAAACAATGAATGCATGATACCAATTAGCTTCATAATCGTGCAAGATTTCCCCTTTTACAACAACAATTAACCGCATGACAGATTCCTCAGATAACAACGTGTTAAATGCTTCCCCCTCCAACATGAATATTTGATTTAGCCATTGTGATAATAGTGGGAGGAGAAGGGGAGGGGAAGGAGCAGGAGCTCATTTTGTTCTAAAGCATATGCCTATTAGAGGATGTGTTAAAGAATGTGAGATCAAATATTTGTTAGGTGTGGAGACTGTTGACAGTCACACTGTTGTGTTTAAGTTGTGAATCCCGCAGACGCCAAGTGCAGGTAGATAGCTTGTGGGCGTCAAAAGAATCTCTGTGCTGAAATGATGTCAAGATGAGATTGAATGTGATTTGCTGATTCCCAAGATTCAACAGAACACATTTGAGGCCTGAATTACGTTGTTTATCATATTCAATGCAAATAAAATGTGCCTTTGCCACATCCTATTTTACTTTGGCTGCCTACCCGTTTCACTGAACTGTGAAATATTGTAAAGAGGATGTGAAATGCAATCAGATCTTTCCCAAAAGTCAACTAAAATGAAAATATTTGAGGCCTGAATTAAGTGATTTATCATTTTCAGTTCAAATCAAAGCGACAACTAACACGTCATTTCGTTGTCGATGTAAATACCCGTCATTCTTTTCCCCCAGGCCCAAGGGGATGTTTGGAATTGCTTGTTACATCTGACAGTCCAAACCACAAACAGCTTACTTCGATGTATGACAAAGAAAATAAGTAAATCCTGACATTTGAGGAGCTGGAAGTTGGCCTTTTTGTTTGAAAAATGACTAAAAAGATGAATCAATGAATAAAATAGTTGTGCTTTAAATTTTTTGTCAATTAAATAATTGTTTAATCGACTAATTAGCTGAAACATGATTTTGCCTCTTGAGCTGTCTGTTCATTTCATGTGGATGCTCATCCTTGTGATATTCTACTCTCATTAAAGCCTGAATTCATGATACTCTTTGTTTTTTATCATGTATTTTATATCACATGTAAAATAAATGTCCTCACTCTGCACAGACAAGTGCTTGGGGGCGTTTTAAAAACCCAGAGCAGCCTCAGAGAGCAGTGGGTTAGACGTAAAGCAGGGCACAGCTCTCAGAAACATGCTGACTTTATGGTGAATCAGGGAGTATGATTTCTTTATGACCATCAAGTGGAACAAATAAAGTTAAGGGCGCCCTCTGAGGTCTGATTGTCCTAGCCGGGAAGTGATCCCCAGCCCTCCTCTCTCTCCCCGCCACATCAGAAGGGAGATGATTGTGTATTCCTCTTTACTCCGACCGCCTGGAGGAATTTTTGCCTGTTTATTGAGCTCCCGCATCTTGTTAAAGACTATTCTCTTTCATTTCTGCCGTCTCCTCAAGTGACTGGGCAGCTACTTAGAATGGCACTGCTTTTTCAGCTGGAGGTGCATATTCTCCAGATAATACGGTTTGCCTCTAATTGTGAGCCGTCCTTTGCATCGGCGCTCAATTTGTTGATAAATTGGATTCATGCAGATCGAGCGAGCGTGATTTAATCACCGGGGAAAATAGATTGCTCTGAAGCTCTGCTGCTGTCTTGTAGTCGTATGTGTTTATCCCATTAAAAGTAAAACGATTCAATGTTGAGGGGCTGAAAAAGAAATATCATTTTAGTCAGAAAAAGAAGGAGATGACTGCCTGTTCGATGTGCGGCAGGCTGCATTCGTGCACAGAGAAAAGACTGCTGACCCTCACATGTAGGTCATAAATGATTTTTGTTCGGTGTGTCATTACGAGCACTGAAGTGAAGAGTCCAGCAGACACAGACTGTGTTGTCCTAATCAATAGCTCTCTGGTCTCTTTTTGTTGCCTCCTTGTCGAGCAGAGGTCAGCTGTCAAAAGATCCTGTGATCATATTTACTTGATTGTATTTCCTCCTTAATATTCAACCCACAAAACCCCATGACAGCAGCCGTAAAAGAACATCTCTGTTAACAACACGGCCCTTTGTGACCACTGATGGTTTGACTGACTGAAAGTTGTCCTTTGTATGAAAAGTTTTCACTCTAACAGTTTTATTTAATTAAAAAAATGATCTAGCATTTATAAGCAGTATATAAACAATTAAAATATTGCGGCTGTAAGCAGAGATAAGGACATTTTTATGTGCTCATTATTCAAGTGCATCGCCCTACTATTTAAAGTCCATGGCTCATTAAATGTAGGACTATCTCTGTTTTGCCTGCAGGTTTTTGTCTGTCTAAGTAATATTAAAATATGAATATCCACAAGTTGACACATCTTAATAAGTGATTTAAAGGTTTAACCTCTAGAATGCCACCAGCATCCAAAGCTGAGATGACACGAGAGACAATTCAGAGAGGAGACGGACAACTTGCCGTCAATTTCTGTGTCACGTGGATTTCGCCTATCGTCTATTGACTCCAATGGAAGAAGTGAACATGAACACAGATTATGACAGATTATTTTGCTCCATAGTCATCCAAGTAGAGTAGTTGTAAAGTAGTTGGTCCCATTTTTCACAAGCCACATATCTCACCGACATTCTGACACTAAAATGACATTTTTCAAACACACAAATCAGGAGAAAAGTAACGTTGTTCGAGACCTTTTCTCTGTCTCAGCAACACACTCACGAGATCTGGCAACTAACATTAGTGAGCTAAATGTGGCTGTTAGCTGTGTAAATATCTAATGTTAGCAAAAGAAAACATAAATTCATTATGCAAGTATGCTTTCATTCATCAACAATTCCAAACAAGGTGTGTGGGAAGACTCAGAGCTCGTTATGCGTCATCTTTGTTAGAGAGCATCTTACAGCTACTCTGCTAAGCTGGTTAGTGTGTGTGTGTGTGTGTGTGTGTGTGTTAAGAGTTTATATTTAAGTATTGACTGATAAACCAGTGCGGCATTTTATAACCTGCGGAGTTTTTTTAAAATATCCTTTGTTGTGAAATTGTGATAAATTACAGTGGGATGGTTTTAGTCTTGTGGTTCGATCATCTTTGCTTTGGCAACGGAGGCGCATGTACATGTAGAGCTCCCATAAATTTCGCTACATTTTTGTCTTTATTTTATTTAACTGTTTGTTGTGTTACAAAAGGGCTATCACTGAATATCGTTGTGCATCCCTGTGTTGCATAATGACAATAAATGATCCTTGACTCCTTGAATGTCGTTCCAATTTGAATTCAGTATAACCCTCTTGAACTTTCAGAGCATTTTTCCATAATAACATATTCAGTACAATCTCAAAACATGCAAGATGAGCTGCATGCGTACAGATTTTAATGACGCCACATGATTAGATTCATTTGGATTTCTCTTTCAACATGCAGCTCTCCAGAGTTTTGAGTCCTTTCCATCCGGGTGACAGAGTTTTCAAATAATGTTCTGACAGGCACTTCTGAATGGTTGTCATTTTCACAAAGTGATGCAGGAGAGTTTGATGTGAAGCCACTGTCACACTTAGTGGGGAGAACCTGCTTTTAATTTGAATAATAATGATGGCATTCTTTGAAAAGTGGATGCAGCAAATTGCTCATTTTTAATCCTTTTAGACCTCAGAGCTGCCTTTGACACCGTTGATCATCCAATTTTAAATTGAACGCCGTAAGCACATGGGTGTTATTACCTGCCCTGCGCTTGACTGATTCATCTCCCTCCACTCAAACAGAAACTTTTATTTCACCAGTGGAATCTCATCTTTCTCATGAGCAAACATCAATGTGGAGTTCCCCAGGGCTCAATTTCTGAGCCAACCCATTTTACACATACAGTAGGTCCCCCTGGCCACATCATTGGTAAACACAACCCTTAGCTTTGTCGATATGGTGATGTTTTGGGGCTATGCTTTCTGTTAAATCCTAATGTATCATCAGCATCCATTGACAGCCTTGTTACACTAAAACAACCGACCTCTGTTGATCCCCCGACTGTTCCTCTAGCGTCATCACAAGGTTCACATTTGTGGTTTCGAGTGAAATGTTGCGATAACAATTGTGTGGAGTGCCATGACATTTATTACAGACAGTCATGCCCCTCTCAGGATGAATTTTAAGAATGTAAGTGATCCCTTGACTTTTCACCATCATCAGTGCCATCATCAGGTAAATATTTGGCAAAATAAATCATACCAGAAGAACATTAAAACACTTCTGTATGTATTTCTGTACATACTTTGCATGTTATGGTGTTCAGGGTTCACTCCTTTGGTTAAACAAATTCAAACTCCTGTGGAGGTATTTCATTTAATTTTGTATTCACGTCAAGAAGGATGTTTTGATCGTTATTTTCAGCCGCAGCGTTTTCAATAACATGAAATATTAATATTTTCCTCATTTAGTAAGACAATGCAGAACTTGCGCTTGTCTCTTTCAGAGGATGTTTTGACAGCCATCAGACGTTACAAGTTAAGGGAGCCTCACACACACTGTCAGTGTTTAAACAGGCTGGTAGCTTGTCAGTAATTGGTTATCATTAATTAATTTTAGGCACCAATAGTTCTTTTGTCCATTACCAAATTAAAAAAAACTCACATTATCCGTCAATGACAAATATATAAGATAACGAAAGACAAATTTGGAGAACAATTATGAATATTCAGAGACGTAACAACCACAACCTCTAAAAGTTGTTTGGTAAATGTTTACTTCTATAAGGTAACTCCATCCAGCCTGTGTGTGCTCCACACTGGATCTCCACTTTCAGAATTAATTATACTATGTCACAGTCACGTTCTGCTCTGAGCAACAAATTAACAGCGAGGTAGGTCTATACCCACTTTGTATTTACCAGTCATTTGGGTCCAATCACAACTGTGGCTGTGTTCATTCACATCCAGATTAGGAGGAGAAATTACAAAACAGAATGCACCGGACTTTTAAAGACAAATAATCATCATGGCAATGGGATTTACTTTCTAATTGTACAGCTGTGTCCGAAGTCATTTATTCAAATTGATGTTCTCATTGTTTACCTGTTGTGGGACTCGCTGAGCATCTTAATGTACTTGTTTTCTTTCTTTTTATTCCAATCTATTATATATCCTGAATATAAAAAATGTTACAGGGCACTTTTCATGACATCCACTGATGAGGTTATTATCCTTAATTGATTTCACCCAATGAATCTATACCACTGACACAGGAGGAGACGGATAAAGAGCCGCAGACGAGTTTGAGAAGGATTTACAAGACAATAATTAGACATTGGATTGTGCAAAAAGAGGGTTACTGTAAATATGAGGAGCATTGCTGCACGTTCACGGCATGTCATTTTGATCACTGATTATCACTGAGCAGCGTTGGCGGTGCACAGTGGTGTGAGCGTACAAGTGTGAGATGATCCCCGAGAGGCCAGCAGACCGAGCCAGTGACCTAATTATGATGAATCAGAGCTGGGAAAAAGCTGTCTAGCCGCCAGCCGTTACTAAGTGTTTTTACACTCCACAGCAACAGCATGAACAGCCTCAACAGAGCAGCAAAACACAACAGCGATGCTCCGAGCTCCACAGAGGCAGTAGGTATGTTGCTCAACATATTTTCTTGTTGTATGAGCTGGAAAAAAAGGGGACTATTGAGTATGAAAGAAGATATTTTGTTGTGTGGCTTTTTAAAAAAGGACTGCTTTGACATTTTGGGAAGATTGCTACCACTCTCAGACGAAGAGTGATATCCCTCTTCTCATAACTTAAAGGGTTATTTTGGGTCTTTTAAAGTGGGGTTGTATGCGGTACTTATGTCAGTATTACCTAAGGGAAATGACAGATGACACGCCCCCAGTTTGGAGAAGCAGACCGGCACAGCAGCAAAGTAATGTACTTCTGTGGACGGGGACGTTAGTAGAACTTATTTTAGCCACTTAAAACAAAGGTCGACCTAAAAAACATACAAACGTTTATATATGTCTGCTTTATCTAGAATATTTGCGTCGGTTTGCTTTGCCACGAGGCAGCCGTTCCAACGGGGAACTAAAGCCGTTGTATCCATCTATGCTCTCACTCTATTGAAAAAAACATCACTTTGACCTCGCAGAACAGAGAAATTGCTGATCCGCCTCTGCCTTGTTTGGTTAGAGTGTTTGTGTTATTGTGTGACTTTGGTGAATCAATAAGCAACAAAAATGACTCTATGTTCTTTTCCAATGGAGTCTGGTAGCTTTGGCGAGAGCATAGATAATGGCTTCAGTACATTGCTTTGCTGCTGTGCTGGTACTTGTGTGTGTTTCTCCAAATTGGAGGCGTGTCCATTGCCGTCTACTGCAGGTAATACACCGACTATGAATAAGTACCTCATACAACCTCACTTCAAAAGACCCGAACTATCCCTTTAACATCTAATGCCATACTACTCCTTTATGGAAAAAAAAAACCTAACTGGATCGAAATTGTGTGAGCTTGTCATTGAAATATGCGTATCCCTGTTGAGACCCAGGTACCGACATCAAAGAGCAGCTGTTCGGGGACACACACATACTGCGTGACCTCTCTTAACTTATGGGTAAATAGTGAAACAGAATACTCTGGGGGCTTGAGAAAAGGCTCGCCCTATAGTTTGGCATGACATTGGGCCTCCGAGTGGTATCTGGCGCTATCCACAACACAGTTAAGACTTGAATATGTTGCTTTGAGGGATTTGGGCGATTTCTTAGATGGATGTGTTAGGCCCAAACCATGACACGGTATGAAATCAGACGACAATATCCACTGAGACACATTCTGCAAAGAGCCAGTGGCAGCTAGTGCATCAGATAGTGTTTTTTTTCTCCCTTCTGTCTCGTGGTTATCTGATCATCAGCCGAGGGAAAAGGCGAGTATGGAGCACAAACAAAAGGCGCTTGAATAAACTAGCTCCCGGCCACATTATTCAGACTCTGGGTATTGTACTCTGCTGACAAGCCTCAACAGGACGTGCACCTCCAGAGAAGCTTCTCCGGGGATTGGTAGGACTTGACTCAGCGGATTAAAAAGAAAAAAAGTTATGTAGATAATCTGTACCTCTGCTGCTGCGTGCTGCATATGAATAACACATCCCAAGTGTTTTACTACATGAAATGTCACAACTAGAAATATAGAAACACCTGCAAACTGTTATGCAATACAGCAGCAGCCCTGCAGGAAATACTACCACATATTTTTTTCAGACCACATTAGTTGATCTGTGTTTTGACGCAGTTCTCTGGTACTTTATGTTGTTTTGCACTGCATTATATTTAAAGGTGTTCCCAATATTTTGTCCACTTCACGAGAAGCAAAAACACAGCGCAATGCAATGCGATTAATACAACAGCAACACAAACTGCAACTCAGAGTTGAACGAGTTGAATCAACACCATTGACACCATGTAAACAGCAATTAAAAATGCATTAACGTTTCACAAGTGCAGCAATCATTACAGAAATGTTGGATTGGATTATATTACATTGTAGAAAACAGGCAGTTTTACTCCTACTCATACTCATTGTATTCTGTATTTTCTGAGGTCATAATTTTACTTTTTAAAGTATGTTTTCACTAGATTAATTGAAAAGTATGAAAGGGAACGTTCTTAATATGTTAAAATGGCTTATTATAAATGTTAAAATCTCTTCTTTAATTAAGTTAGTGGTTTCCAACCCAAATGGCTTGTGTACTTTTAAAACAAAGCTTGGTTTACTTGGAGCCCCTCGTCACGCGTCGCATATGTTAGCAGGTTGTCACCAGTTATTCAAAACAAAGAAGAAGAAGAAGAAGAAGAAGAAGAAGTAAAATCATGCAGTAATTCACCCTACAAAGCCGTGGTAACGACCTAAAGCCTTTATTATCTAATTTACTATAAACGGAACCATCATTTACAAAACAATTAACATCACGCTGTATTGAAGAAGACATGAAACTAGCGGTTTAGACCATTAACTCTGTTTACAATGTTTACTGGAGGTAATAAATTAAGTGAGAAGTAGGGTCATTTTCTCATTGACTTCTATACAACCAGACAATCTCCTGATGGCCATTTGAAAGAATGCAAGTTTAAGGTACTTGGCGTTGGCTTCAGACCCGGAGGTTGTTCCCAAAAGATGAACCCGTTAATTTAGGACCGCTATGTGAGCGCCTCGCATCAACTTTGTACATGAGAAAACTGATTCCCCAAAGTTTTAACCATATTTATAGTTACTAAAGGATGTACCCCTGATTGTGTTGACCCCTTCACCTCTCCTCTTGACAAAACTTCCACACATGTCCCACTAAATGATGACTATGCTCTTTCAGTACTTTACGTTATCAGCTTGATGAGCCAGGAAGGCTTTGAAGAGTCTGTACCAGGGCCAAACTAAAAGTTTATCACGTAATAAATCATTTTGTGAATGGGAATCTTTTATAGTTGTTTTTATCTAAAGAACACAGTGTGTGAAGAGTGTCTTAATTGCCTGAGAAATATTTTATGAGCTACTTTCTTCTGTTGTGCAAGATCTGAAAAAGTAACTGTAGTCGTAGTGTGATAGTTTTAATGCTCTTTCTAAATCCAGTCTGGCGGCACATTTCCATACAATATGCACAATAAAATACCGTCTGCATACAGAACCAAAATGGCTGAACGTCATCAGTCATTAAAACATTTTTTTTTAGTATGACTAGTTTTTTGGCTCGAATTGTATTTTTCTGTTATGACTGGAACAGAATAGAAACAGAAATGTTTACAACAGTATCCAACACAATTGTCCACAGTGAAGTGAAAAGTCCTGACTGCTGGATTTTATTCATGTTGAACAGAACTTATTGCTATTTTCCTGTTTTTCAAGTGGAGTCGGAAATATTTCAGCACTCTAGGATTTTTAACGTAACCCACCAGGCTGCTGAAGTCTTGCAATTACGGGTCTTATAAACACTGCATCAATATTACAATCCCCCTCCGAGAAACAGATTGTTTGTCTTTGCGAGCTAGTAGTCACAGACTTCCCTGCCATAAATATCCTCTGTCAATGGTGCATTCCTCTGCCTTCACCACAGCCTTTGAGTATTTTCGGAGATTGTCTGGTCTGCACTGATGCTTTCATTCCAGTGGACTGATCACAGGAGACCTGATCCAGCTGTGTCATGAGCCGCAGAGAAAACTACAGCTGATAAGAGACCGAGAAGACACCCAGTGATGTGGGATGAGGCGTGACTTTAAAGGCAACAAGCACCATTTGGATTGTATTAGGAGACCATGCTAGTGATATAGTATATTCATTTAGGCCTCTGTGATTGCAGTGACACTCAAAAACAAAACAAAAAACTGGCTTGAGATCACTGATGATAGCATCAATATGAGACATGCCACCGAGCACAGGAATGGATATGAATTGAGGAAAACACATCATCGTCCCACAATGGCAGTGTTAGTTGCCACAGACAGCTGGAATGTTCCACTGGGATGACAGAGGGTGCGTCCGATCACACAGCAACATCCCCCCACCTCTCTCTCAACGCCACCCTTCCCCATCAACATGCCTCTTGGTTGAACCCCCCTCCAGCTCTAATCCCCTCGGTCCGCGCTAACCGGTCACTCGAGACAAATGGTGAGGCTCTGCCTGGCAGTAAAGAAGCAGCAGGTGCTGTGCTGTCAAAAGCCACTTCACACCTCCTCTCTTGCTCTCTCTCACACCGCCACCACTATCAAACCACCCCCACCCCACCCCCCGAGCCCCGGCCACCCTCTCTGTGGGAGGCGAGAGGAGGGCTCTCCAGGGTATGCTTTGTTATCAGCATGCTCCAGCTTTGAAGTGAGCTGGGCCAGAATCTGGACTGGGTTTCCCTCTTGTTGTGTGTGTCAGTCCGGGGTAATTACGGCTCAGCAAGTAGTTCTGACCGTGATGACACGGTGAGGTAGGTGTGGAGAAGTAGGCAGGCCCCGGAGTACATCAGCGTCTTGGCCTGCTCTTACTCACTAGGATGTGGTGTAGACAAGGGAGCTCTCAAGGGGGCTTTGCTTGCACGGGCATGATTTGTTAAAAGAGGCAACGACCATGGCTAATAATGTCCTATAATTGCATTGTTATCATGCTGTACAGGCCTGTTGTTCTTTTTTTTCTCAGTGGGGCGCCACATCAAAGACTTGTTAAGCAAAGCAACACATTTGGAAGTACTATTTTTGTTGCATAATTCAAAGGGACAGTACGCTTAAGACGGTTTATTGCCATATCAATGTATGGAAATGCATTTTCTAGTCATTCCGGTTCAAGAGTTTGAGGTGAAGTTTGCAAATGGCATTAGTTCTTTACTATGCGACTTAAAGAAATAGTTTTGGGACATGAGCTTATTTTCTTTCTTGCCAAAAGTTAAATGAGAAGAGACCGAAATCACTCTTATGTTTGTATGGTAAATATAAAGACACAGCTGGTTAGCTTAGCTTAGCATAAAGACTGGAAATTGGGGGAAACAGTCAGCCTGGCTCTGTCCGAAGGAAACATAGACCGTCTACCATCATCTCAAAAGCTTCCCTGTTATGTTATATATCGTTTGTTTTACAGACATTTTGGGTGCAATGGCTTTCCATCCAAGACTTTCCATTTAGCCCCAAACCTAGAAGATGTAAAAAAAAAAATTAAATACATACTTTCATTTTTCAAAAAGGCAGTATATATATATAGGATTAGTAGTTTTTAACATGCATTACTAGAATAGGAGTAAAAAGTATATTTGTTGGGGACTATTTTCAGCTACGGACTAAAATGTTGTAACATGTTGTGCTCCAGGAGAACAGTGTCTGTGGAATTCAAAACGGCATGGATCAATAGTCTACAATATCAAGCTTTTACTACTTATCATGATCAATTAATTGTTGGTTTTGGTCTTTTCGATTTGTTGACAATGATAAAAACATAGTGTGGTTTCCCAATGCATCTATAATATTTAGATAGAGCCATATAACACTGATCTCCACCTGTCCATGAGAAATGTAAAACCTGGAAATGAATGGAGAATTTGTTTCTGGTTTTTCTCAGCTCTATTTTTAATAAAGGACCCAAAAAACGCCAAATCTATCAGTCATAACAAAAAAATCTGGTCACAAATTGCAGAAGTTTACTGGTGAGAGTTTGATAATGAGATTTCCGCTCCCTTCAGACTACTCAGTAGCCAAAACATGATTTCCGCAGCTCTCAGAATACCAATTAACTGCAGAAGCACTTCAAACTTTAAGAAAAAAAGCAAACCAGTATGTATATTTACCAGGTCTAAATGTCAGAACGCATGGCATCGGTTTTCGTCATAGATCATTTTGTACAATCTTGTTCCTCCGGCTCCAAACACGTTGATGATGTCAGTGTCAGCATGAAGTCAAGAGGTCAGATTCCAGATAATGCTGCTGAAGCTTTGTAGAGAGACGGCCTCGCAGATACCGCTGCACGGACTCTGTAATGTGGATCTAAAATGCCGCTGGAAAACGGCACATTGCAAAAGGCCAGATATTCCCCCTGCAGGCCTGCTGCAGTTGTCAGAGAGGATGCTTTTAAGCTCTCCGTCAGAGTAATACCGTGGAAAATAAGTCTTGCATCATGCGTAATATCCATTGAGGTGCATTTTTTTTTAACCGTGTGCATCACTTGAGCGTATTACAGAGTGACATGTATGAAATCCTGTGATCTTTGTGCTGACTGAAGACTCATTATTTCACAGAGGCACATAAATCTAATCTAATCTAGGATATTTATCTTGCCACTCTCTCTTTTAACTTGCTACAATTAATTTGATCCAGATATAATAGATGTTCTCACTTATGAAAGATCAATCGCTTTGAACAGCACTGGAGCTAATTTGGAAAAATGTAAATCAATTCTCTTTAATGAAATAAAGCTTTCTTTTTAAAAAACAAACAAGAGCATGAATTCCCACCCAGACCAAGGTGACGAACCACATATGGCAGAGAGTAAATGTGACAGGGAAAGCAAGTACACATACAGATTAGGGGGGGGGGGGGGTCTACAAAGCTTATTGCAATCTGATAAGACTTCTTGTGTTTTCATTGGTGGGTGTCTCTGCCTTTATCTTCTATAACCGCCGAGCATCTCTTATCATGTGCAGCACAGTTTGGAATTCCAGCCTCTGATAATTGTCTCGTAATCTGTGGTTACCAGAGCAAAGAGTTGAACTAATGTGGATTGTTAACATTTTAACAAACTGGCTCAAAACTGTAAGTGAGGTTACCACCAAGTTAATGGGTCCTTCTAGTAGAACACCCTTTAAAGCTTGGGAAGGTAACATTGGAATAAATAGCAAGAGTAAGCTATTTAAAATGTATCCCAGCCCAGTGTTGCCAACTCTTTTCCAATGAAAGAAGCTAGCAGCACTGGCTCCAAAAGATTCAAATCTAGCAAGAAAGTCACCAAGCCGACATCACTGACAAGCACCTGAAGCTCAATAATTAACATGTTAATTGTCCTTGACAATTGGTTGAGGCCCAGTGTTGAAAGACGTGTAGAAACGAAATGTTGTGGTTTTACGGGAGACGTGTTAATTGGTGAGCTTTTGAGTTGCTGGTATGCAGATTCTGCTGTTGACAAGCTTTGTGCTAAGCTAAGCTAAGAGACGTGTAAGTGAGAAACACATCCGAAACGTTTGCAGTCCAGACGGGGGGCAATTGTGATTTGTATTCATTCCATTAATACAGTGGTCGTTGTTGGTGGAGGTCTACACTCTACTGAGTACACTTTTCTGGTTTTTCTTCTGTTGTACATGTCTTCCCTGTATTTTCTACCATAATAAATTCAGTTTGGAGTCATTTTAATGACGCGCTTCTGTAGAAATACATTCTAAAAGGTTTGTTAGATTCATCTGCAGAATAAATCCACCGACTTGGAGCCTGGAGGAATACAACTCGAGGGTGAGGAAAAGCTCCTCTGCCTCGATGCCAAGAGAAAGCAGAAGCAATGGTTGACCTTGTCCTTCTTTGCTGTTGGTCTGTGGGTTTGGGCCAGGGACAGGAACTCCCTGTACAGACACTGTGTCTGCGATCGCTGAAACTACTCCACAGTAGAACGCTTTGTTCATTGCCACCAAGGAAAGCCTAGACAACAAAAACACACACTTTCTGGAAAAGTGAACACTTGAGAAGGGTCGTTTTCTCCTCAAAACATCTTGCTTGGGTTTCAGCGGTAAATGATATTCCCTTCAGAGGAGGAAAATCATGGAGCTTTACAAAAATGCCTCCAGATAATACAAGACCTGTTGTTATCAAACCATTAATCTGAATTTACAAGTAACCAAGGTTTACGACGCCTTGTGTAGAAATACACAGCTCGTAATCACATTGTGATCCAAGACTAAAGATGTTAAACTGTGTGTGGGTAAAAATATCTACATGGAAATGTTATTTTTAGATGGTAATCAGATAGCTAATTTGATTTAGCAGCTTATACTTAAACATAAGTATACATTTATTCAATTCCGGCATCTAAAGCTCAACAACTCTCGTTGATGTTCTGCAACGACATGCAAATAAAAGATTATTGCTACGGCAAGTTTTGTCCTGAGCAGCCCAAACAGCTACTTGGCGTCTGACATTTCTCCTTCACGACCAATCCAGCTGACCAAATATCACTGGCAAATAGTGTCACCTCAATCACGGTGGCCCCAAAACTGATAGGTTATCCAATTATGTGCGTTGATGCATTTCCTGTGAAGCTGTAACATTGCTTGTGACCTTTTTCTTGATAGAAATGAAATTCACTCCCTCAGGCTGAAGAAAATCGCACAGCACTCCACCCTTTGAGTGAGTCATGGTGGGATAGTCAAACAAGCCCACACGATGATGCATCTGGAGACGTTACTTTACTCCTGAGGAGGATCTCTTTAGAAATCAGCCAGCGTGCTCACCGACGTGTCACATGGCCTCTCCTTCTCTCTCTGTTTTGGCACGTCTGGTTTTAAAGAGTGTGCGTACGATTGGTGGAAAGTCCTTCGCTGCTCTTTGCTCGGTGTCTCAAAGCAGGTTATCTCTCCCTGCAGCAAGCTGCCACGCGCCTACTGCACCTGATTGTCTCATCGGCACATTCCAGGTGAGAGGGCCCGACATGCTGGGACAGAGCGCTCCAGACAGTGATACACTTGTTCAGCAGCCACAGGTGTAGCTGCCCTCTTTTTCCTGCGCGCTCTCCCAGAGGTATTAGGCATGGTGGAGGAGAAAGAGTAATCTGAAGGCGAGGCGGGGAAAAATCAATGACAAATGACTTGGCTTTTCTTTTCATGAAGCACAGGAAGAAAAGAAGAGACATTTTTATGTGTGCTCATCTTATTGACCTATATTCTCTTCCATCATTCAAAGTAGACTCGGGAGGTAAAAATACAATAAAGTAATAGACTGAACGGTGACAACACCTGACTCAAGTCATTATTAAAAACATTCAAAATTTCCATTGATTCAGCTTCAGTCCCTCAATTGGGCCAAACGTTGTAGGTGTTAGTAACGAGCAGCACCAGCTCCAAAAGTTACTGTTCTTGGGAAAGAGTTGCCAACTCTGAGATTTTAGGTTTGATAATGATTAGTTCCTCAAGATTACCAACCCTAGTTTAAAAGTCCATTGTGTCAATGTTAGTCATCTTAAAAATAAAAAAATAAATGAAAACCCCCCAACCAGCTCAGGCAAATTTGGACTGTGGTATTAGGTCTGCAATTTATTTTGTACACATGACATGATATATGTTTAATTTATAATGGATGTTTTTAATTCATTAATAATGAATTAATCTGCATATTATTTTCTTGATTAATTGTCTGATCCAGAAAAAGTTTCCATCCTTGTTATTTTGTCCACTACCTGCACATATTAAGTGCCTTAGAGTATACACTTTAAGCAGTTCCTCAATATCAATTTAACTCCCCTCCAGAGCAGAATAATGCTCATTTGCTCTAATACGTACTCTATCTCCCTCATATTAATAACTCCCCTTCATCCAGTCAGACACTAATACCTTCCCCTTCTAAATGAAATCCTTGGTGGGTCTGTTCGACTGCCACCGAGGGCCGATCAGCCATTCAGGAGAGGGAGGAAACAGGAAACTGAAGCATTTTGATGATGTAATTGGCAGCAGATGCGGAGCAAGATGGAGATAAGGGAGAAGGAATTCAAAATAATATCTGTTTGGGCATGCATCGGAGGGTTATCACGAGCACAGAGGAATCGTGTTTTGACTTTTGTCTCACTGATTCACCGATTCAACTGCTTTGGTCTTACAGTGGTCTAAGCTATGGAAATCTGACATTTCAATGCAAACAACGGTGGTGATATTGTGACGGAATAGTGTAGCATCTCTGAAAGAAGCCTTTAAAAAACATAGCTACCCCCACCTGATCAGAGAGCACACAGGGCACCAACAGAAGACAAATTGAATATGCTAATATACAAGGCACATTGTGAGCTGCCTGTAAACAACATTATCAGCACGGGTGTGCCATAATATCAACTAGGAGGAGGATTTCAAATGATCTGGCCTAATGCTGGAAACAATCCAACAGTTATTGCAGGATAGAAGTTATTGAAAGTCATGGCAAAGAAGGTCAAGTAGGCACTTTTTCTTGCCTTCCTTGTGGTCTGACAATAAGGCAGTGAGAACAACAAGGCAGGGCTTGGTAAGAGGATGCAGGGTGTGTGTGTGTGGGGGGGGGTGATGCAGGCTGGGACCTGCTTCAGCATTAAGTTATGCCTTTGTGAGGCAGAAGCACTTGCCTGTGGCAGGTGCAGGTAGCAGACGTGACGCTGCCGAGGTGTTTCTATTGAGAAGTACCCAACCTGCCGAGTTGTCGGGACAAGTCGGAGGACTCAGTCTCCACCCTGCGCTGAAAGGCTACCCAGATCCGCATACTATGACTTGCACTTCTAAAGACGGGATGGAGGAGCTGGAAAATCCCAGGGCTCCAACATAAAATTATAGGATTGTTGTGATGCTTGTCATGGAGGCTAATGTGGAAGATAATACATCATAACAGCAATTACAATCCCAGGGATCTCTTTTATGTTCCGCCCTAAAAAAAAAAAGTAGCACTGAAAGCATTTACAGACTTTAAAATAAAGTCATATATCATTGACAGAGTGCTTAGCAGTTAGATTTAAAACTGGAAAGGTTTTTCTTTTTTTTTTTTTTTTTAATGGGAGTGGACTAATCCTAAAGCTAAAGTATTAAAGGGTATGAAATAACTGGGGCACTTGTGAAGCTTTACATCAGAGGACTCTCATTTTCCACCGATGACTTCCTCAGAAACGTGGCTGTATTTCTCAATAATAATAATATCATCCTTTCTGTTCATTAAGCCCTCACTGCATTCAGCCTTCTGCCCCAGTGTGCAAGGACGAACTGTTTACACCACAGAGGCACCTGTAGCTGCCTACAGCACAGCAAATCACCAACAAATGTCAGCTTGCAAGTCTGGCCATGTCATGGGATTCCTGTCATCACAGTGCAACAGTAATCATCTGCACAGAAGGGTCCGAATGAAAAGGTTCAGTGTGCAAAATGCGAAGAAGAATCTTCTGAAGGAGACGTGACTCACCATGGATCACACTCGCTCACAACATTTTCTTATTGTAGGAGTGGCAATGAAAGGCCCAGAGCAATCATTTTTGAGGTTCAAAGATTCCATGCAAACCTATTTCTGAAATACTGCAGAGAGAGAGAGAGAGAGAGAGAGAGAGAGAGAGAGAGAGAGAGAGCGTCTTCATTGTAGTTGTGCTTAACAAGAACTTGCCAATCCAGAGCCTGTTGCAGCCTGTGTTGGTAAAAAAAAAAAAAAAACATGAGTGAGATGATATGAAAGATTTTTAGCCCTCATGCTGGTTTGGAAAATCAAAAATCACATCAATGCCCACCGACTTGGAGTCAGAGGAATTTAAATACACCTCTTGAAGCTCTTTAAGCCCTCTAAGCCTGGAGCATTTTATCAGCAGGTAATTTCAGTGTGGCCCTACACTACATGCTGCTTTTGCAATTTTTATGTTATTCTCACCAGCTAGTGGAACAAATGGGATGAAATAAGTCTAAAAACACAAAGTTTAGCCGCAATTACGTCCGCAGACACCTGAAGGAGTGGAGGATTTTTAACAATGGGGGCGCAGAGGAAGCAAGATGATCTGCCCTCCCTCCTCTGTTTGCTTTGCCTGAATGAATAGCAGATCCACCAGCATGGCAGTGTCAGAATAGATTAGCACCACGGTCCATCTCCCTGGCTTCAGAAAATGAAATCCTCTTAAAAGCAGGGGATGTCACTCAATCTCCCGAGACATGTACTTGCATGGAGCTCTGACTACTGGGAAATATACCTGAACAAATAGAGGAAGTTAAACCCAAAATGAGCTGCCAAAATATATAATACAAAGCATTTGTCAAGGTATATAAATCGGCACACCAATTTTCCCGTCAGACAGCAAGTCGCATGCATTTAAAGCTTTTTAATAAATTCAAAGGAGGATCCATTGTAGAGCTGCAGACAGCAATTAGCTTATACATATAAATGTATTTTACATACTAGATATACTGGATGTTTAGCCTTGAAGAGGACAGGTTCAAGTGGCTCTATTATTAAAAAGTATCTTCACATAGCCTTCAGCTATCTGTTATTTTATGATCACAGCCCGCGGCTGAGAGTAAAAGACGGCTTTCCAAAACCCATTCAGTTCTCAATCCCTGTAACAAAGAAAACAACAGGAAGTTCCTCTGTGAAGAGCCCAAAGGCAAGAGGTTAAGAGTTCATCGCTCACAAAATCTCTAAAGTAGTCTCCTTGCCAAACAAAAAAGTATTTACTTGTTCAAATGGAGAAACATATTGTGTAATGACTTTACAAAAAGACGAAGAGGACACAGCTGTATAGCACAATTTGATTTAATCATGTCAAATATTGAAAAACGATATAGGCCTGTGTCTGAATATGTGAATAAGAATTTATTTATTTTGACATAAATAATAATATCTATTGCACAACATCGAGGGATCAATCTTTTCAGTGAGTTTTATGGTAAATTGATTGTGTCATTGCTTGTGTTTTGTGCTGTTTTGTATTTTTCATTGAGTTTTGTGTATTTGTATAAAAGCCAATCTCTGGGATGAGGATTGCAAACTAGGCTCTAAATGTTGAGGTGTGTGGTGCTGGTCCATGCTATATACATCTATCTATACAAATACAAAACAGATAATAGATCAATTAATATCTGTATCGTGATCTCACTTCCTGCCCGATTCTCTAGTGTAATGTGGGCACTCGCATATGTTAAATAGATGAAAATATATTAAAACAATGTTTTTTTTTAAATGGCTATTTCCACCTGCTTCAACTCTTTGAGCTAAGCTAATAGAACCGGCTACTGGCGGCAGTAAAATCTGAAGTGTGAACACAACGTGTAAGTTCTGACTGTAGCTTCACATTTAGCAGCTATGAGAGTCGCATTCATTTTCTCAGCAACAACTCGAAAAAAGCATCTCCTCAAATATGAATCTATTTCTTTAAAGCATCAATAAACCTTGGAGAATATCTAGTCCCTTTTCTCAGCGGGTGAAATCAATTTTCCGTTTCCACCCTTCAATAAAACCGGACAACCGCAACACACAGTCTTTGTTTGGGAAATCAATCCCACCCTTGTCCTTAAGCTATGATCTCCAAACACTAGCTCTGAAAGTATTTACTAAAACAGTGGTGGCTCCTGGCTGCATGTTTTAACATGTAATCTGTGCTCAGATTCACAGCTCGCAGCCCAGGAATGTAGAGCTTTTCTACCTGCTTGGGGTGATGCCGTCGCTCCCATTGTCATTATGCCAAAGTTGATACAAACACACACATATACATGCTTGCACGCACATGCACACATATGTAAATATGTGTACACAAATACTGGAAGGTATTGCATTGGTACGTCTTTGGCCTGCAAGATTCAGCCCAGTTTGAGCGCTAGAACATGATATTATGATAAATGGAGAAAATCAACATTGAAAAAGCCCTGGAAAGTGTTTTGAGCTGAAATAAATTATGGACGAGTATGGTTGTTGTCTCAACATTCATTCAAACTTTCAGACCACACCAGATTGTATTCATCTAAATGTTAGAAGACACAAAAACACTGCACACAAACCTACACACACACACACACACACACACACACACAGAAGATGCATTAGGATGATGATCACACCTCTGTATCTGAGAGGCTCCAATGATCAATGAGACTATGAGATGAAAAGGAGAGGGGAGAGGATTCTTCTTACGGCACAGAAAGTGATCCCAATCAGTTTGAGGGGAGAGACACGCTGCTCTGCGCAAAATGTAGACTTTTACATCCTCGCCTTGAATGACAGCTTATCTTTTTTAGATGTTCGGGGAAAGAAACATTGCCTTCTCTCCAACTCCTGCAACTTTACACCCCTGACCGAAAATAGCTTCGTCCTTCAACAGAGAGGTGTGGACAGCGACAAAAGAAATGTTTACATTGTTTGCATTTAAATGCACTTCTTTGGGAAGTCTTCATTATGTGTGAGCGTGCGTTGGCACCGACATGATTGCTCTGACAGACTTTGAAGTCGCTGCAGGCATTAAGCTGACTGGCTAACACTGCGTCTCCTTCCCGGACAGGTAATCCACTTTACAGGTCACCGTCCTCCAGATATGTCAGAGGGCAATCTGTATTGTATCTGCTCTCTGTGCGCCATCAATCGTGAGGCGAGAGAAGATATAGCAGCAGATTGGATAACGTCACATTTATTCCCAGTCTTGAAGAAGACACAGGAGGGTAAAAACATGGACAAGATTACCGTCTCGAAAGGAGGCTGTGTATCTCTCTCATGTGGACACCTTTAAAAACAGCTCAAGACACACATTTTCAGACTTTCAGAGTCCTTGGCAGCGACTCTGCAAGAAAAGAAATAAGCATATTTCAAAAAATGTTAACTATTCCTTGAACCAAAACTTAAGTGTACCAGCATGCCTGTGCTCTTTCTATGCGTGATGACTCATATTTGTAACATAAATGTGTATTTGCATGTGCTACAAAAAAACAGCAACTTACAATACAGAAGTGGGTCTCATTGGATTCTTGCATACTGTCATAGGGAATTATGGATTTATCCTGTGATTCACTCTGGCTGCAAAGATCTGCATAGATCACCACCTGCCACTCAAATCTGAAACACCTGCTTCCTCCGCAGCTTTCACCACCAGCTGGCTCACTGCTGAAAGCCCTAAAATAGCCATAAAAAAATACTAACTCAGCCCAGAACCATCTCTTTCCCACATCTGAGTTTAAACATTTAATCCCATAAACGTTCACGAGACTATTTCATAGCTCCTGTATATATAGCCCACTTTTCTAAGATTTATCCCCCTCTCTTTTAACCATGCTCTTTTCTTTGCCCACTCTCATTCCAGCTGACCAGGGGTTGCTTGAGCTGTGAGAGGAACTTTCCTGAACTCCCATCCAACATAATCAAATAGAACATGTTCCCAATAATAATACCCACTCCCTGCAACTATTCAGTCACCTTTTCCCTCTTCCCTTTTCTTTAATTGAAACATTAATCAAACAGACTTGCTAGTTTGACCGTGTAGCGCTCAATATTCCCAAGCAATAAAGAGGAGGACCGGTGATTACAGGCGGACGTGTATGTATGATTTAGATGGCGGACTGATGCTCATGCTTGGTGGGAACATACAGGAAGGAGGATCCACTCCACCTACAGGTTTCCACCAGACATAACAGAGTGCATCTCCAGCCGGCATAACTCTGGCCAGCATGCTCTGCTGAATCCTTTCGACTTGATAACAAGCGTCTTTGGCTGCTCTCGCTGCTTTTCTCATTGTAATTCACTGCCGTTTTGCAACACTTTTGACCCGCTCTGTTGAACACAATCCTGCCTGATGCCTCTGGTTCATTTGTCCACTTTTCACATCTTCACATGACATGCAGGCAGAGAGCGGGTGATTCTTTTGCCCCTTTTCTTTCTCCCCTCAATCCAGACAGCAGCTTTTAGTTTGATCAGTTTCTTTCAACTGTGGTGGAAGAAGTATTGAGATTTTAATACCACAAAATACTCCATCACAAGGAAAAGTCCTGCATGCTACATCATTTTACTTAAGTAGAGGCACAGAAGTAGTAATAGCTCAATACTAAAGCATCACAAGTGATAATGAGACAGAAGGACCTTCATCGGAGTCTTATATTACATCATTGGCAGGCGTGTACATTTACTCTACTGTTTAAGTACAAATTTCAGTATTTCCATTTGATGCCACATGATACTTCTACTACACTACATTTCAGAGGGAAACATTGTACTTTGTGCCACTACATTTAATTGACAGCTAGCGCTACGAGTTGCTTTATACTAAAAATAGATTTTAAAAAAGGTCACATACCAGGTTCACACTTTTATTTTCTACTAGAACATGTTTAAAATGTTCAAATATCTTTTTATTTTCCTCATGTTTCACCCTCCGTCTGAAAGGCTCAGTTGTAGTGCCTTTCAACGGAATTGTGTTGCTAGGCAACAACTTGGATCCATGTTTACTTCCTGTCCTGATGTCATTCACACGCACTGCAACCCAGAAATAAGCTGAGATAGAATGTTTACGTTTTAAACTGTGAAATGGTGGAATTATTGTACAGTTGTAATATCACAAAGTGTCTGAAGACGAGCTGCTTGTATTCTCTCCGTGGATTGATCGTTTCGTTTCACATTATTCTTATAGCGCATATAGATCTGCTTTATAACAAGAAAAAGACAAGAAAATCTCACTTTTTACAATATGGGACCTTTAGGATTGTACACGCAAAACATTTTAATTCACAATGTTAACTATACATTTACTGCGACTGTGTGCTGGGCCAGTGCGTTACAACAGCTTCTATCAAAGCCTGAGTATGTGACGAGTTGGATTTAGAATGCGTTGTTGACACCACTTCTGTTTTTATTCAAACCCAAACCACATTTGTTAATCTACCTAAATCCAACCAAGTAGTTTTGTTGCCTAAACACCACAAGGGCTCGATCGGGCACACTGATCGCTCGTGTTGCGAGACATTTGTAGGAAACCACACAGAAATCCTCTCTACTGTTGGGCATCCAAAATAAATTACATCCAAACAAAGTGATCAGATATTTTGTACATAAAATGTTCATCTTCAAAGTAACCAGTACAGCTGTCAGGTGTATGTGTAGGAGTAAAAAAGTACATCGTTTTTGGAAGAATAACGTGGGACAGAGGTTTTAAGATAAAGTAAATATAATATAAAGAATATTACTCTTCATTAGTGCATTATTTGAGTAAACATTTCTAGTAACACTGCGTTTCATATACAGAATTTTAAAACCAGCATCAAAATAATGCTCTGCATGCTGTGTTCCAAATAAGTACTTTCAGCAGAACTAGTATTTAATGGATGAATTGGAGGAATAAATCCTTTCAGTCTGTTCACAGTGAAAATCCTGGATGCTGCACGTCAAACAAAGCTGCTGCAGCTTGTCCAATCCGAATGACGCAAACCCACTGAGTGGAGGATTTCCAGCAGAACGTCAGACCTGCTTCAAACTTGAAGTGACTGGACGAATTTCAGCAATTGTTTACAGACAGGTGTCATTTAAGTCCAAGCCCAGTAGTGACGCATTGACTAAGATTGCCTGTTAAAAATGGACTGTTTGTTGAAAAAAAAAGGCAGTAAGTTTAACATAAAACTAAATAAAAAATGCGCCAATGTCAGCATTAAACATCTTTGATCAGACAGTATGTGCAGGACTGCTGTAGTGAGGCTCTTTTATCTCACTAAACGGTGGTTAAATAAATGAATCGACCTTATTACAGTAACCTAATGCAGGGCCTTTTTTCAGAACCAAAAAGTTTGAAGCCTATGAAATGCCCAAAACGTATGCACAAAGGGACATTTAACGTTTGTATCTGGACTTGTTGGGGCATAAGTGTTTATCATATTACCTATAGCCAACTAAATAGCTTTCCAGATAGACATGCAGGGCGTAGGAGTCTCAAGGTGGTTGTTGCACCTGATGAAATAAGGGCCTGTTGCCACCAGCTGGAGCAGAGCAGCAGTGCATCATCACCTGCAGGGAAAACTTGAACCCCAAATAGACAGGTGTGTTCATTCACTCTAATGAGCATGTGTTGTTTATACACACACACACAGAGATATTTGGTTGGTCAGAGCGGCATGTTGATGACAAAAAAGGTGAAATTGATGTGGGAAACTTGTCTGAATTCTGCAGAGGTTTGCTTATTAGAGACGAAAACAAGCATTTTAATTAAGCGCTATCCCCCCACAACCACGGCTGTGATGTGTTTAGCGACTCTGTGTGATACTGATGAGCGTGGCAGCTTACTGATGACATGTCACATGGAACCTGACAGATCTGTGCTCACGTTGGCTGCATGTGGTGTACGAGTGCACGAGTGCCACGCGCAATGATTCACATGGTTGTTAGCGATGGCGATTATCTGAAGAGGAGGATTAGTCAGAAACAGTGTGGTGGAGGAAGTATCCAGATCCAATGTAATAATAATTTACTTACACTGTGTATCAGTCTCTCTGTTGGCTGCCAGAGCACATCCGCCCAGTCAAAGTTTAATATCGGTAAACTCTGACCTCTGGGTCCGTCAGAGCCGGCGGGAGATCACAGCCAAACAGGAAACATGCTTGAACTTGTCCGTCTTTGGGTTTCATTATTTATGAAAGGGGAAACTAAGCGAATATCCATGGAACACAAGTTTAGTGTGACTTTACCTTAACTCCATTCACACAGGTGTTTTCACTTGCCTAATTAGACCTCCTCTCAGGGCAGCGTGGGCGTGTGCAGCTGCTCTTGATTGACATCTTGCTCACCCTTCTTTTGGTTTTGTTGTACCTACTCTACTGATTTATCATTTCCCTCCTTTCACACTGTCTTAAAAAAAAGGATCAATTAAAATTGATGCAACAGAACCAGAGATATCGTCTATTTTTTATTCCACACAGTCATCTTCCTTGTCAAAATCGTGTGCCTACATAAGCCACAGTTGGGTCAGAGATTCAGATGTGCTATGCTAATTGCAGCCTCCAGCAGAGACAAGGAGCTACAGAGGTCTGGTAACCTCTCTTCTTTCTAACTCAACACCCCCAGATTTAATTTTCAACCTTGTAGTCTTTAACAACAACCGACATAACTGGAGACACAAAAAGGCTTGCAATTTTAGTCACATACTTCCCATGACCTGTACAGACTTTGATGTGTAAAATGGATGGAGTTCATCGAAGGAAAATGTATCCTGTTATCATCCCTAAAGCTTGGTGATGTCACCTTATTCCAATAATGGCTCTACCCAACTAATGACTTCCAACTTGTTGTACTGGAACGCAGTCAACTCAAGTGTGACATCATTCCCAGCAAAGACTCCAAGGAAAGAGAAACGCAGCATTACACCTGACCAGAGGCCTAATCAGCCAGAGTCATTGAAAACACCTGTGTGGCCGTGCAGAGCCTTTAATCTGCAAAGAAATGAGCAACTGTAGCTGTCAAACAAATGTAGTGGAGTAAAATGCATAATCCCCTCTGAAATGCAGTGGAGTTCAAGTATAAAGTCGCCTAACGTGGAAATACATGAGTAAATGTATTAGGTCACCATGATTGAGGAGTGTTGTGTTGTCAGCAGAGGCAAATTTCCAAAGAGAAATGGTCAGAGAAACAATGGCATTGGGTGTGAATGTAACAAGCTGCTCTGAATCAAATTCCAGTTTGTACAGGAAGCTGTAGAACACCAGGAAGGACACTGCCCTCGCTCTTCCTCTGCTACCTCAAAAATACACCAGCGCCATGCGCTGCCCGATCAGGATCCTGTTTTCACTCATAGTTTCCAAAAAGGAGAAGGTTGACATGACACGACACACAAGCCCTCCGCTGCACCATGAGACCAAAGGTGGCTGCCGCTCTCAAGGCGGCTTTAATTTCCTAAGCAGGAGCGTGGTGTCTAATTTTAGAGGAGGCATATGACAAAGTGGGAATAACTGATCGCTGATCACACTGCAGACTCTGTAGATATTTAGGGGTTTGAAAGGTTGGTTGTAGGAGGAAGTGATTACTGCAGCGCTGCGATGACTCACCGACCTAAAACCAACTTCTGAATCGATGTCACAATAGCAAAGAGGCAGTGATTCAGAAGTCACTTGACATTAAAACTGCTTTTGAAAAATGTTTCTGACATTTTACGTTGAGATATGCTGTATGTATTTATTCTACAGACTGTAGTGCTGTAGCTGCTGTGTTTAATCTGTGTGTATAGGATTCAGGAAATACATTTACTCTGGTACTGTACTATTTTGAGGTACTATTAGTATTACCATTTTATGTTTGTGTATCGTTCCTCACCCTCACATTTCAGAGGGGAATATTGCAGACGCTTTTATTTCCTCCTATGAGATAAGCCACTCAATATTTTTAGTTATACGTCAACAGTGCATATAATACTGCCAAGTTTAGTAAAAAAATAAGAGCATGATATTCAGAAATGCTGAATCACATCAGTTTTCCTCTGCTGTCGTATTTGCAAGTGCTGACTGGTGACTTCATCTGCTACTGCGTGATTTGCGGGTCGGCGGCCATTAAAAAAAATACTATGACATTTTGAGTTAGGCACGGCAGTTCTTTTGTTTGATAAAAATACAGCATGCAGTGAAATGTGATTAATATTTGTAGTGGCAATATTGTTGAAATTCCTAATCAGGTGACAGAATACAGTGTAACACCGGTTAGTTGACCTCAGAAGTCATAACTACAAGATAAAACCTTTTTTTTCACTTCGGTACTTTTCAGGTTAAGGTTTCACAAATAAAATACACAGCATTGTTTAGGATTAAACAAGTGTTTCTAATCTGTTTGGCTTTTGACCCCTCACAAGAAAACAGTGGGGGCCTCCTGTCACGTGTCTGATGTGTAACAGTCCTGGGTTGAACAGAGACTCAATAGCAAACACAGGACACAAGGTAAGTTAAAATAATCATATACAGGTAATCAGTCCAAGAAGAGAAAAACAAATCCAGACAGGGGAAAGGCAAAACCCAAAAGCAAAGTTCCGAAACCATAGAAAACTTACACTAGAGTAGAAAGTGATGAGCACAAGAGGTATAGACTAATGATAATCTAGCAGAAGAACAGACACTAAACATGAAGGAATAACATGATCAAGGAAAAACATAAAACAGAAGACACAAAATTCTCTATTAAGCTGCTGATCATCTTCTGCAGATGCAACACAGTCCAGTCTTAATAAAAAGTCAGAGTGCACAGAGCCAGACTGTCACTAGATGTCTTAGAGTTGTTCGCAGTTACACCAAAGAGACATTTCCCCTTCGAAATAAGCTTCGTTCAAACAACTGCTCAAGGCCCAAAAAAAGTAAAATCATCCCCAATTCCACAAAAAAAAAGGGAAAGATCAGAGAAAAGTCAGGAAAAAAGTCGACAGATCTATTTTGTAACCCTCTGGAGGAGCTGGATCCCTACACTCCTCTTCCCGAAGGGTTCAGCTTCAACCTCATTTATAAAAGGTTCTACCAGGAACTAAAATGGGTTCTCCTATATGGGGACAAGCTGTAGTTCCCTATATGGTTCTAGTTAGCACCTTTATCTATGGAGTGTATGTTGGGCACCAGTGGACTAAACTACCTGTATGAAGCACTCTCTCCACCTCAGCCAGCTACAACAGTAAACACCCGCGTCTACATTGATCCAGTATAAAGAGGAATAATGAAAGATGTAACATATCAGTTACAGGAGCCACTTTACTGCAGCACAAGCACTTTTATACTTTAAGTACCTTTCACTTAACGTATTGGTACTTTCACTTCAGAGAAGAATCTGAATACTTCTTCCACCCTCGGGAGAAAAGGAGCAGCTCGGCCAACAACATAAGTAATGAAACAGAAATGGGAAAGTACCATGTAATGTAGTATCTGCGTTCAATCTCCGTCTCCCTCCTTGTTAAACTATAGCTGCTGAGCTGCACTGCTGCTAAGCACAGAGGCTGGACTTCCAGCTGGAAATGTTCTATTGGGCTTTGGGCCCGTTTCCTATAATCTTTGCTAATTAAAAGCAGCCCCTCCTGCTTTATTCACATGCTCTGTGCTGCAGAATACCACAAATCCTTGTAAAAAGACTGAATGTGTGAGAGAAAGAAAAGCAGGGAGGCCGAGAGGCAGAAGATGAGAGAGAGAGAGAGCAGAGCAATTATTCACCATCATTATTACTGTAAGAGATTTATTTTGTAATTATCTTGTTTCTCATCTTTATTGGGATAATTTGCATCATTAGATTAATGGTTGTAATATGTTCCAACATGGTGCACCCGTAATGAATGGTTAAGTAATATGTTACCAACATGTCCTGAAAGTAGTTTTAATTCTGTAAATATCAAGTTTATACTTAATACTAAAAGTAACTAGCGTTACATTACCTTCTTGATTCATTATCCTCCTAATTATGAGCAAGAGACAGGACAATATCTTAGACTCAATACTGCACACGGTTCTTCATTTATGGGGCTTGTTTTAATGGCAAAATGTACGTTATTAATAATGTTCTGGTAATCAGTGAGACAAACTGCTGGACAAACACCATCAACTGAAAGTGAATCATCTAAGTTTCTATTGATGTATGGCTTTGATATTTGCTGGTGATGAATGCGTGCTGGGTATTAATAATCAGATCCCTGCACAATCAGGCTTTTTGGAGGCTTTTCTGTTGGTTTAAATACAGCGTGAGAAATGAATAAGACCTTTCTAACAGGACAAATGTGTGCTGTTAATTAATCTTTTGGGGTATTTTTATTAATATTGACCCTGGATCACTGCACAGACATCAATTAACAACATCACTATGAGGAAATACTTAAAAATATATATATTTTTAAAAAATGGTTAGCTTTAAAGAGGCATTTTTCTTTAGATAAATGTCTGTTCAGTCACAATCTATCGTTGACGTAACACACTGGTGATTGAGCCTATGGCCCACTGTTAAAAGTATTTATATATTTGCACTATTACAAACTGTCTGTGGCGACATTCCCGCAAAAAAAATGCTGTATTGCAGGTTTTCTCCACTTAATACACACAAAAAATAGAATTATGTAAACAATTCTAAAAACTTGAAGCTCATAAATCAACGGATTCGTCTGGCATCGTGACATGAAACAGGTTTCGTCGATTAAAAAGTAATCGAGCCAATGAGCAGCTCACTAACAATTAGCCAATCAATGCCGTGGGCGGGACGAACACCCCTGTGAAGCCATGGAGACGCTGATATCGAGGCTGTTCTGAATCGATTAAAAGTCCTGATTGCTTTGAAATCCGATCAGCACTAAGCCGTTTATTTAAAGTGGAGATGGGTTTTTTTGCGTTCTGGCGCACCGGATTCAGGAGGAGTCTCATCTACCAACTTGCCCCTTTGGTACTTAAGCAAACAGTGATTGTTATTTCTCTGTTACTCGCGCTAATGGAGGTCCAAATAGAGGACAAATCCTCCTAGAATAGACGGCGGGTCTATATTGGAGAATTACCCCAACATCTCTGAAGCGTTCGATTGATGGCCTCTCTTTCCCGCCTTTGGAGTTTGATACGACCCCCTTCATCAACAAATGACTGTAACATATACGGCATGTATTCTCAATATCGCATGGCATTGTAGGCTAGTTCTTTTTTTTATTTGTATATTCTCTATTAACTCGCTCCGCTCCACTGAGACACAAAGTATGTTGTCATGGCACATAATGACTTAAAATGACATTATATTCAGGCGACACACTGGTCTCTATGATGACAATTCTGTCTGATATCAGGCAATACTGACTCCTCTAACTCTTTGCACAAATTCTAAATCACTTTATTACGCATACATTGCATTATAAATTAAGCTAATAAATCTAAATAGAATTTAATAAAATGTTTGCATTAACTCAAGCGCTTGTCTGTCAACTATGAGTCGCAAGTGCACGTCAGGACAATCCTTGAGCTGATTTTGTGAAGGCTGGAGGGATCGAGGCGAAGCAGACGTCTAATCAATAACGCCATGATCTAAAGTGACCTCCATGTCACTCCCTGCTTATTCGCAAGGGAAACCCCTTTTCTGAGCTGTCGTCAAAATGAGCTGCCTTTGAATCCCAGGCTCTGAAGCATGTTGTTATTACACAGGCACTGCTAGGGCATGTGTATAATTAGTCTAAGATTTATTAAGGTTATTTATGGGAACAAAATATAAAAAAGGCAAATCGTGATCTAAAAGAAGCAAACATCATCCAACTTCTTTTCCTTTCATTGTTTTTTTTTATTAGGCGTTTTTTCTAATTTTAGATTTTACCTCGGCAGTTTGCATGAGTCAACATGTGGACAGAGGTTATGGGAGTCAGTTTCCTGAAATAAAAGCGAGGTGCCAGTCGTACCATGAACAATGCAAAAAGATCAATACATTGTGTTTGTTTGTGGGCGGTTGAGTCGCTCCATCCGTCTGAGAGAACAACAAACAAACAAAAAAAGGTCATAAATACAAAAATAGAGACACTAGATGAAAAGGCTACACAAGCCTGAAATCGTAAGTGTTTGCGTGATAATTGTGCCAGGGTTTCTGTGTAGTACTGAGTTCGCATTTTCTCGAACAAGGGTCTGGCGTACCCGCAGCCATCAGTGGGATCCACGCTGGGCCCTTTCTGCAGTAATCAGCCAGACTGTCTTGCTCTAATTGTTTCCAGATTTGTGTGGGAGGTCAGAGCCCCGGAGTGCTGATCCTTGCCAAGTTTATAAACAGAGCAGTGTTTCCAGATGGCCACTGGCTCCAGACTGGCTAGCAGGTTGATTGGGACCAGAATAATAACAGGTGGAGAACAGACAATGAATTCCTTGACACTTTTTACCTCGCACACACTCGCAAATGCGCCCGACACTCTCTGAAAAACACACAGTAACACACTTTCAATATGGCGAGCAGGAGAGACTCCTGACGCCGTCTCTGTGGTTTCAGCTCGGCAACAACCAGATCTGAGAGTAATCCAGGCAGGATGTGGAGCACATTCTGAGCGCTGAACAGAGCCCGTTTGAAGGTTTTACAGAATATAATGTAGCAACGATATAGAATTTTTTGTTTGGGTTTTGAATTTTTGAGATTTAACGAATTTGAAGCTTGTTTTGTGGCACAAAAGTACAATTATTTATAGAATCCTAAAAAAGAAGATTTTCTTTGACACTTTAAAGTGGCTTTTTCCTGACTTGGCGTGGTCCCATGCTTTATGAAACCTTTCCTTCTTGTGGGGAACAACGTCATTATGTGAATTGCAAAAGACGAGATTACAAAACAGCAGGTTTCCTACAGGAAGCCGACTGCTTTCTTGTGTTCTTTTTGAATGCCACGTCAGCTTGTGAAATCATTTTGAGCCTCCGAGGCATCTTATTATTTATGTTTTCTGTAATTCTGTATTTTTAGTGTGAAGCCCAAAAGCAAAGTAAAATGAATTCCCAGGAAATGTAAAGTAAATAAACGTGTCACACATAATCCGTGTACATTTTGAAATCGCTCCTTCGCATTTTCATTTTATTTTTTTCTTGAAAGATTTCCTGTTGCAAACTCTGTCAAAGCTGAAGGTTCACGGCTTTTCCAAGAATCGACTGTGCTCGCTGCGACACACACATACGCACACAGTCACACTTTCAAAGTGGAGATTTCAGCAGCTCCACAACAATCACATCATTAGCTCCACCATGTCTCTTAATGCCTCTCTCAAGTTTTTGTTTACAGAATCCAGTCCTTCCAAGGTCTTTGTAATAGCTTGAGAGATCTGGGCTCTGGAGAAGAGGGGGTTTTGAGGATGTGTGTGTGGAGGGGGCGGGGGGGGGGAGCCTGCCTTTCATCGGTTTTGCTCTGCTACACTTGTTTAGGCCAAGGTTGGCCCCTGTTTTTCAGTAAGCGTACTCCACTCCAGATGTGCGGCGGCTCCAGAGTGGCTGCCATGTACAGTAAATCGGCATCTGAGGGCTCGTCAATCTGTGGGGTAGAGCGCTGCGGTGTCGTCAGCCCCAGCCAGTGGTATAAACGGAAATTTGTACTGCTGAGCTCCCATGAGGCCTTGGGGGAGGTGGAGGTGGGTGGTGTTGCAGGGGAGAGGAAAAAGAAAAAAGAGGGGGCAGGGGAAGATATTTGGAAGTGAGAACTCAAAGCTGAAACTGATGAGTTGTGAGGGACAGAGGCCGTTAACAGACACGAAAAGGTCCAACAAATGTCTGAATGTTCTCGTCCGAAGGGATAATGAGCTCAGCTGGCTAAATGAGCAGAAGAGTAGAATAAATGATGACTTTCACAGGGAAATTTATCCTCTGCTGTAAAGGGAGACAAGAGTGTGGAAGCAGGACACAGTCAGGGTATTTCAACATGCTCGAAATTAAATCATCCAGAAAGTTGGTGAAAAATTGCACATTCATAAAACAAGACGATTCAACAAGGCTTGAAATAAAACACAAAAGGATTTTTCAAGATTTGTGTCTCTTTAAAATTGAGTTAATTCTGGTGACCATGAGAAGATAGAAGTGCCAAAATGTGAAAATGTTCAAAGTATTAACACAACATCGCTCCGTTAATGTAAATACACGAGGCCTGAGTCATAATAGAGACAAAGTTCTTTTCGGAGAGGACACAGAGCAGACTCTGGAGTGCCATCAGGGCAGACAGTGTTTCCCCCGCACATTCCTCCCTTTATATTTTCCCATGCTCAGAGCTCAGGCCCTGACTCAGCGCCATTATCACTGGGAACAAGTCATAGGAAAGCTGCTGATGACTTACAGAGTGAAGCCCTCATGTCCAGACTGATGTTTGAGCTCCGTCCTCGCTGTGGTTTCCTCCCATCTGAAGGTCAGCCAGGTTTCTGTCACACTGAGCAGCCCGAAGAACGAGAAAGCCACAGATAACGAAAGTGGGTGACTGATCACTTTCTGTTTTAACTGTCACCTGGTTAAAAGCTCTATTACGACAAGCAGCATGTTTACATGCACTTAAATGACTGGGTTTAGGCCTTCTCATACTTTGGGGTGTTGACAACTGTGAGAGAAACGTGATGAAGTCTCCGGTCGTCAATCAGAAACAAGATCTCTGATCATTCTGCAAGACGAGTTCACCAACAGTTGATTTAGGTTACAAAAACAAGGATTCATCTTTAAAACTAAAAGCAATGTTGCTATTGTATAGTGTATAGGTACAATTACAGGCATCTTTATGCAGTAACCTGATTTCTTGAACGTCATGTATACAGGAAACCCGGTGGACATCATTTCGGTGGAGAATTATCTTGTTCCCCCAGCTAGATTTCTATTGGAAAAGGCCAATTTCTTGGCCATGTAGTCATGTTTCGAATCGCTTTTTTACATGTACATGCATCCAGTCCAACAAAAACCGTACTGGATGTGTATCGTAATGGTTGTTGTCCCTCCATTGGCATGCCCATAGCATGACCTTTTCCTCTTGGAAAGACCCACTGCCCCGACCCCAGTCGCTGGTTTCCTTTGGGATCCCCCACACTCAACTTTGGGTCCCCCCCCCCCCTGCCCAGTAATGAGGCAAGGCGTCAGAGGCCTGATTATTTGCACTGACCCGGGTCTGTCTCCTCAGGGCGGCTGCCTCGGCACAGTCGCACTGGATCCCATTGACACGGTGAGAGGGAGAAGAAGGGGGGAAGAAAACAGACCCTGGCTCCAGTCAGTCGGCCCTCCTCGGCAGGTTGATGAATGTCCAGGACTTCACGATCTTTGCCACCCAAGCCAGTGGAGTCAGGCTACAATGAGTTACAGTCTCCTGGTTAGAAAACCCTCCTGCCCGCCACCGCCACCACCACCGCCACCCCCCCCTCCTCGAGCCAGCCCACGAGCCCCACAGTCCCCCCAGAACCCGAGCTGGCCGGCCTCCCTCCCTCAACAAACACTGGAGGTCTATCCTTGACTGCTCCGCGCCGCACTCTTGCCACCACCTCCCTCGCCCTTTCAACTCTCGGCCCTGAGTGCGCCGATTCTACCCGGCAACACACGCACTCACAGGTCCAACCACAAGCTGGCACAGGTCACCTCAGCATGCCATTTCATTTCCTCCCCTAGCTGCTCATGTCAGTTGTCTGCAGCCTCGTTGCATTCATGAACCCGACACCTGACTTTGAAAACATAAGATGAAGTTCATCATATAGTTCATTTTGTCTTCCAGAAGGTGACGCACGCTGCCAAAAGCCAAACTACACTAAATAATAAATGTGCTAAATATTTAATAGTCTCTCTTTACTCCGTACATCACGTCTCCACCAACTACGTACCTTGTAAATCCAGAACAAGAGGTGAAAACGTACACTCCTGCACGGCCATAAAAGTGAACCGCACCGGCAGGAGGAAAACAACAGCATTGTTAAAATTGGCGCCCTGCTGCTGCAGCTAATTGTGCTCCAGTCATGGGCGATTCACTGTCACAGCTAGCTGGAAGCAAGTATCAACTGACAAACTCTTGCTCAAGTGTTTCTCTCATCATTTGCGCTTGAACAATGGAGAATCAGCTGATGATAGTGGTTCTGCGGAGGGATGAATGTAATCACAGGCTCATACAGCCACTGTAATGTTTCATGACACTTACTGTCTCATGTGAATATGTCTTCTAACATGATTGTCTCTGGATCCTGATAAACTGGAATCAACAGAAAGAATACAAAATAATATATATATATATATATATATATATATATATATATAGGAGGCATGATGAAACTACGCAGAGCTGAAGACAAATATGCCGTGCCATTAGAATCGCAATTATTCGTTATTACGGCAAAGCACACTCATTATGTTACCCTACAATTGAGACTGGCAACACTCATGGTAATTTGATGACGCACCAGTCGCGGTGCGTTTGGCTGCAGAGAGCCCGAGTTTGTGTGCTTCACGCCATTTTTCCATCTTCAGCCAGAAATCCCAAATGACCCCTTTAATCACTTGAAAATGTTGCTTGTTTTGACTCATGTGGCCTCCTGAACATCGATAATGAGAAAACACTACAGTAATGATGTGTCATCATAATGGGGTGGCCGTGTGTGTGAATAATTAGATTAGATCCTATTAGTTGGGCAGTTTGGCACCTTCACAGCAGACTCTGCCGGCAGCGTATGAGTGTGTATGTGTGAATGATGACGTGCATTTTAAAGTGCTTTGAGTCAGAAGACTTTTACAAATGAGACATTATTAGACATAAAACATAATCTATAGCATTTATAGGAGCACTGATGAGTCAACACCTGACCAGTGATGGAAAGTAACTAAGTACATGTACTCAGGTACTGTACTTAAGTACAATTTTGAGGTACTTTTTTACTCAACTTAATTTATTCAATAGCTTTAACTACTAGCTCCTTTGCAGATTTAGATTATTAATACCACAACAAAAAACTAATAAATGATGATGTCTCATTAGTACTATTCATGTCATCCCATTGACTAAACCATATTTTTATGGATCCGATTTTTGTTCAAATGTGAATAAATGTATAACTTTTATTGTTTTACCTCAAAGTCCAATTAGATACGTTCAGCACTGTGTTAGCATTGTTGTGATGTCCAACTGAAATGCGGAAAATGTTGTTAGCTAGCTAATATTAGCTGAGAGCTGTCAGTGACTTAAACGTCACGTTGAACTGATATTTCCCAGCGATACAAGAGCAGTGGTGGAAGAAGCATTCACATCTGGTTAAATAAAAGTAGTACAACAACAGCCCCATAATACATAAAAGTCCTGCATTCAAAATGATAAAAGTAAACGTACAAAATCTAATTAAAAGTACTATGTATTAGTATTATGTTCAATGTCTCCTATTACAATGTTATACATACATAATTGTGGATATCGTACTCTTGGATTATTATTACTTATGCAACATGTAGGCAGCATTTTAAAGTCAAAGCCGATCGAGGTTTTAATCATATAACGGTAGTTTAATCTCTAAAAATCATCACATTTTAGCGGTAGATCATATTTTTATGTAAAAATCTCAAATAAATAAAAAAAATAAACTTCTGAAATGTACTAAAGTACAATATTAAGAGTATATTATTGCAGTGTCAGTGGTTGGAGTGTTTCAGCACATCAGATACCAGAGAAGAGTTAAAGGACTTCAGTAATCAGCTGACACAGTCTCTGTCAAAGGATTCTTTGAATGGCTTTTCAAAGGAAACACTGTCCGCACACGGTTCATCCGTCTGTTCCCTTTAAACCACATCTAACTTCCGTTCAACCCCCCCGCTGGTGCAGGAGACATTCCTCACAAGATGGTTGAATGGCGGCCCTGTTGCAGGTCAGCCTAGGCAGCAGCAACAGGCGATTTACAGGGTCCCTGCTGTGTGGAGCTGTGACCTGGCCTCAGAGCAGTGCTCCCAGGTGACAAATAAAACACTAGCCCTCACAGGAGCGCGACTTCAGGCTCCACAATGCTAATTCAATACAATGCATCCAATTGTGGCCTATTTCAGAGGAGCTAGCAAGATCCTCTGCCAGCCATTCAGAGGATTACTGCTAATTGGGAAATAAACGTGTGGTAAAAGAGTCTGAGATGAGGTAGTTAATGTGGAACCCTCGTAATGGACACTTAGAGCTTATTAGCTTCAGTCTCACAAAGCATTGTTTGATTAGAAAGACTCCTCTGTTTTCTCTTTATGGCATTGCATTAGATTTAGTGTTTTTCTTGAAATACACTGATTGTTTTGTTTGGCGCCATCAAAAGTCAGCATCAAAGATGTTATGCAATGTTGCTGCTTCTTAATACCACTTCACTTATCTTGGCAATTTCATGTCATGCATACAAAAGCATATTTTATTAACGGTCCGTGGATATGGACCATTCACTACAATCACAAGAGACCAGACGGCCACGGTGCATATCAGCAATGGCTTCATGTGATATTTTGCGGACTGTTAAGGACTCAAAGACCGATTGTTAGAGCTCGTTTATCAAAACAAGCTTAAAATGATAGCGCTACAAACACTTTAAACTTGAATATACACCGGTGCTCCTGGAAAAAAGCAGTCTAAAAACTTTAATTACGTGCTGCTGTTGGGTACTTGTGTTTGGTTTTCCGTCAGTAAATGACTGTGCTGTATTGCTTTTCAGCAGTAAAAATAATTTGCATCAATCCTGTTGAAGCAAGTTTTAGTAGCATTACAGTTGAAATCAATAAGATTTGTATTGTTGATATTTGGTGAAAAGTGAGCTTTAGGTTGAAGATGCTCTCAAACACAAAGCAATTAAGAAATGTTGACTTTGACATTCACATCGTATGAGGTTAAGGTTCAATTCACAAGAAAACCTCTATTGATTATTTATGATGGGCTTTCTTACCTTAAAGACTTGATGGAGTTGATTGACTGCACCTGTGCCAATTATCCAGTGTGTCCCTGATTGTTGATTACCTGGCAGCTGACTCCAACACTGGTTTATCTTTTTTGTGTTTTAGTTATGACTTTCTCTTTTTTTGTCTCATGATATGTCTTTGGATCTAAAGAGCACCTCTTCTTGGATACTTCATGAAGTAGCACTCCTTTGTTTTCTCAATCTGTGAAATATCTCATGGCACAGATTTGTCCATCCATCCATCCGCGACTCTGCCCCGGATAAGAGGCAGAAAATAAATAGCTGCATGGATGGGCAATATTCAGTTAAATTATTCAATAACTGCCAATATCCCCCCCTTCCCTGCTTCCAATCCAGCACTACACATGAAATCATTTTGAGTTCAAATGATTTATAGCTTCAGGTTCATGTATTTTCAATATAAAAAGTTTCTAGTTTGACCCAGAAGGGATCTTGACCTAGAAATAGCTGTCTCATATGTGAAAAAAAAAATAAAAAATCAATTGCCACCATTTTGGAGGCAATACATCTTTATGAAATAGCACCTATCTGTTGTGCCCTCGATTTAAAGTTTGTGACATCAAATCCAGAGCTCAGATATTTTGAGCCATCAATAAGACAGATGGTCTATGAAGCGAGACTCCTGCTGCATTTGGTTTTAGTCTGGCACACCATTGTTTTCTCTCACAATTAAGGGACCCGAAATGATCCCGAAAGAAAACTGAAATCAAGCGTTAACTGTGCAGGGATGAGGCTAAAACTCTGTGGGGTAGGAAGGATGCCAGAGCTGGCCCATCACCAAATATGGTGTTGTTTCAGTAGCTGATAAGATGAATTCCCGTTTACTCCCATTCATTCATCAACAGAAAGTTATGCCGTGTTGTTGCAGCCACAAATTCATTCCATGTTTTAAAAAGAGCCTTTGGCTGCCAAGATGACAAATGTCTTGTGTTACAAATCAGTTGTTGCATCAGTGGCTCGATTAATACCGGGGTCTGAATATATTGATTAGATTACGGTCATTGCCCGTGAATGCAAGAAGCTTCTTTAAGTAACGACGACGTTAGTTTTCATAATCTTCTATTTTTGAAGGTCTAACTTGTATGTTCCAACATCCAACACACCAGACATCGTGTCCCGCTCCTTTTCGCACCTCAGGAGAAAGTTCATATATAACTTACTGACCTTTTACATTCTTAATAAGCTGCCTCTCCGTTTTACTCAAAAGGTCACACTGGGGGTTTTGCATAACTTTACCAGTTCACTGCGAGTCACATAGACTTTTCATTCTGCTGACCACTTTATAAAGTCGATTTTTGAGTGTGTTAATGCTATTGTTTATGATCAATCAACTTGGAGGGATCTGAGAAATTAAGTGATGATCTAGAAGATTTGAATAAATAAATGTCTGTTAAGTCACTATCTATAGCTCTATAGAGTCTGTGAAGACATTCCCGGGAAATATTCCTGTTTTTGCCGATATTCCAAAAAAGACAATATTCCTACTAAGCCGTTTACAGATAGATATTCTGCTAATATCCCAGTTTACATGCAGCCTTGCATTCTCCGATTAATGTAAGAGGTGGGGGACTTGTTCGACCGTGCGAACACAGCTTCTCACTTTCATTCCTTCAACCACCTTCTTGAAAAAGTTGCCGTTGCCATTTTTGCACGTGTCCAAAATCTTGTTCATATCCAAGTTCTTCATTATTTTTAAAAGTAGATGTGTTTCTCCTTCGGACCAGAAACTTTAGCTTTTGTTTTGGGCATGCATCTCTGCAAAGTGTGAGCTAGTTGGTTTGTGTACAACCTTGTGCACAAAGAACAGAGCTGGTCGTAAACAGGAACGAGGCCGTGCACGTGTCAAAAACTGCCGTAAAAACCCCGATTGAGATACATATTCTGAATGCTTTGTATACATGTCCAAAGAATGCTCCAAAAACCTGAATAATATCGGCATATCCCACTTGTCTTAATTGGAAAATGCTCTATTCCGAATAAGGCCTAGTTTGGAATATCTAAAAGGAATTCGCTGTTTTCACGAACCATATCAAGTTCGGAATATTGTTATATTCTGAATAATAGTGAAATATTAGTGTGCATTGTATCTCTGGGAGGTGAGATCCAAAAACATAGCCTTCGGGGCCATAGGTGCCGTCAAAGAGATTCTAACCTTAATTTACCAAAGTGAACATTTAGTTTGCTTTCTTTTTATTGTCGGTGTGTTATGAAAGTGTTGTATGGTTATATAATAGTAAGCACAGGATGATCTGTGTGTGTTCATGTGTTCATGGGAGGCTGTGACCTCCAACAAACTTTGTGATGAAAGTAGCTACCAGATGCATATTATCCTCTTCACAACATCATATTTGCCTCTGATATTGATTTGAGAATCTTCGCTGCAACACATCAATAACATAACCCTGACAAATACATGTTGCTCACTGTCATGTATAACTTAAGTTGAATTCCATATTGAGCTGAATAAGTAGAAACAAACAAAGCGCTCCCCATGTTTAACCACTTATTATCACGTAACTGAAGTTCTGTATTTAGGTCATGTGATGACAATGTCCCTGGCAGAAAAGAAAACTATCTGCTGATGAAGACTTTGAGATGTAGTTGAAACTATTTAGAGGACCTTGAGTTAAGATTTATTAAAATCCCGTTAGTGGGCATCTCCCTTTTATCACCTTCTAATACGGCACTTTGTATTCAGTAACTTCACAACATGTCCGACTGCAGACTGGATGGATTATTGTAAAAACATTTAATAATATTTTATTTCCAACTGTAGACCCGATGGTGAGAACATTTATTTATTACCAACATACTGCATTATTACCAAACTGAAAAAATAGGCATGAGTCAGAGATTTTGCAGAAAAGTTGCTCTTGTTAACAGCTTGTAACTGACGTATAAAGCATTAAAAAGTAATAAATGAAACATCATTAAAAACATTAGTTACTACTTAGAAACCCAATATAAAAGGTTCTTACTGTTGTCCTTTTGTAACAATAAATTGTGATGCTCTTTTCCACCCCTCAGAGTCACAATGGGAGACCCCACCAGTCCCTCCCCCACTGAGAAGTCCCAGAGAGTCTTTTATGAGTACATCACACAGTACAGAGTCGGTCCTGTTTTGTGTAAAACACAGAAAGTGACTTGTCGTGTTTATACATCCTCTCTGGTCTGTCCAAGACTGTTGTCCCATAATTGCTAGATGACATTACCTACCACACTTTACTACGATCTTGACTCTGGGACCGTTAAATACCTAGTTTATATATCAATTCTTGAATCTAGTTCATGTGGTTGTGTACCTGTACTCTCTATTTTGGGCTGGATAACAACATGGATTCATGGAAATGGGGAACAAAGCACGCGCGCGGTTATCTTTGAGCTGTTCTTTGATAATCTACTGGATGACACCGGTTGTAAAAGAGTCCAGAGCGAGCTGTCTCCTGGATCAAATAGGCAGGTTCTCAGCATGCTATCAGCACTGTTAACTCCGGCTGTAAACCAAACCTCCCGGGAGGTCAGAGGTCAAAATGTTTGGGCTTCAGAGAGACGCCATAGGCTGAGCATGGCCAGGATTTAATATGAAGTCTGACACAAAGTTACTGCCTGTGAATCAGTGACCTTAACATCCACCCTCATTCACTGTATAATACAGAGCAGCGCTCACACAGCTACTGTTTTTCTTCATCGTCACATCTTCCTCTTCCTCACAACTAAACGTTGCTGTCATTGTTTTATTTATTTAGTCATTGAGGTGCAATATGGGAGGATGCTTCTTGCTTATTTCATTTCATTTGTTTTAATTCATGTATAGACCTAATGTTTTATTGTGATTAGGCTAGTTGAACAAAGAAAGAAAATAAAAATCACTCAAATAAAAAAGCTGATGTTGAACATATTATATACAAAAAGAAACATAATCATGTAAGTAAACACACAGGAAATTAACAACTTAGCAAATAAACTTACACTCAATAATAATTATTAACAGGTGAATATAACAGTCTTTTCCTTTTGGCAGAAATGGTTTGATTTTTTAACTCGTGAAACCCGATGATGCATTTGTTCGGATGAGTAAGAGGAAAGTCAGAGAGGTGACGGCAAATGAATGAACATTATATGACGTCAGTAGTGTGGAAATGTGTCTCATCTGTGGGGTGTGCGCTTGTTTCAACACTCTTCAAACAGACTGGATGAAGTGTGTCACGGTGCTCTGTGAAGCTGCACGGTGAGCGGTGCTGCTTTCAGACACGATAGGGTGAAAAGCAATTTAATTGATTGCATGAATAGTCAATGAGTCAATAACACATTTAAAAGAGGTCGATTGGATTTTGCTGATGTCATATATAAAACCTTTGATGAAATAGTTTCTGCTTAAAACCGGGTTGTAACAGTGTACCGCTGTATTAAAAATGACGGTTATCATACTGAGTACATTTGTTATCTACAGTACTATAAATACCTGACATCAGTGAGTGTGTGAGTTAAAGGTACAGACAGGAGCAGTCTGGCTGCACTGTTGCGCACCTACAGTATATGTTTATTGTTAATATTCATAAGACAATATTATAAAAGCTCACAGCTGATGGTATTTTTCATCTGGTAGTTGATTAAACATTCTATAGTGCTGCTAACATGTAAACTAACATGCTTTAGTTGTATAACATGTTATAGTTACATGTTTTTATCAAGTTTATACTTATGTTTACTATTATAAGTCAGTTTTCATTCCACTAAGGGTCATCGTAACTGTCATAATATTAATAATGATAACAATAAACTGGTGTAATACCGGGAAACCGACGGTTATCACACATACCATTACAATCCCAGTTACAACGAGGACCTTCTCGTTCATTGCAGTTGACAATAGACAGCAGCAGTGTAAATACTCATGAAGCAGACATAAACAATATGCCTGAGTTGTTTTATGAATGCAGAGAAAGTAATTTGCCCAGTAAAGAAACAATAGATAACAAGCTTGTAATTCATTATCATGAATTTCAAGGCCCCATTAAGTTTAAGAGGAACTCCACCAGACAGAGATACAGTTTGTTGAGAGAACAATGTAAATTCAAAGCACTATAGTTTAGTTTTTTTTCCACCTGAGATACTAATATGATAAGGCAGATCAGTGAAAGGGGCCTTAACACTGTGGTCAAAAGATTAAACTTTTCAGAGCACGGCCTAATAGAAGGATACTTCAAATGATTACTTTTGTTAGAGAATTTTTCAACAGCCAGATAAGAGACCTAGAGCACCCTTGCCTGCTTCCCCTTCTTGCTCTTCATTTGGCATGCATTTTGGCAGGCCCCTCAATGCACTGCACTCCAGGGTGTTACAAATGATAAAGGGACAAGGACAGGGAGGGAGGGAGGGGGGAGTGGTCCGTTATCAGGAGCTGAGAGCAGCAGCCTTTACCTGAGACGTGCACCTGCCGGCTCAGTGTGCTCTCACGAAGGACGAACCCCCCACAATGATACATCTGGATACACTTGGAATAGGGAGGCCAATTACTGGAGCATTAAAGTGTTCTTGTCTGATATCACGAAGATTTGTCCGCACAGCACTCTGCAGTGGCACGAAGCCTAATTTTCACACATTTGGAGGTCAAGCAAACCAACCACAAGACATCCAGCTACATGTGCAATGAGACACTATATGGAGAGATACTTTCATACATGAGAATAACTCTTTATCACTACAGTTTAACATTTTTGGGAAAGATGCATATTCCCTTTTTTGCCGAGAGTAAGATGAAAAGATTGATCCCACTCTCATATTTGTATGCTAAATATGCTGCTGGAGCTGGTTAGCTTAGCTTAGCATAATGACTGGAAACAGGGGGAAACAGCCTGGTTCCGTCTAAAAGTAACAAAATTCACCTAAAGCTCATTAATTAGCGTCAAATATCATGTTTGTTTAATCTCTACAATCACCAAAGTGAGGAAACTATTTGTTATGTGCCGGACTGTTTCTTGGCCAAAAGCAGTAAATCTGCTGGTTGTGTGACGAATTGCAGTTTTTACACAAACAAATCATAAACAGTTCAAGATTTTGGGAACTATGTTTACTCCCTTTCTTTCAGAGAGTTATATAACGTCTCATGTTGGCAGATATTGAGCTCAGGTTACCTGTTAGCTTAGCATAAGGACTGGAAACAGCTAGCATGGCTCTGTCCAAAGGAAAAACAATCTGCATACCTGCTAAACACATGTCGATAACATGTTAATACAGATGAAACAAATGAAATGTAGCCTAATGTGTTTGAAGTGTTTTATGCTAAGCTAAGCTAACCGGCCACTGTCACCGCTTACATATTTACCGTACAGAAGTGAGATTGAGCTTCTTATCAAACTCTGGGCAAGAAAGAAAGATTAAGCACATTTCTTAAGATATCAAATTATTTCTTTCAGCAATTATATCTCATAGTCAACTTTCTTCATATGTGTTGGTATCAAATAATGTTTCTGCAGGGAGTGATTGCCCTCTTGTTCCTCCTGTGCGACTGAGCCCAAGATGAGAGCTATTGTAGGGAGCGTTAATACAAACCAGATGTTAAACTTGTGTCCTCAAAATGAATGGGCCTATTGGGAAACCAAAGGCGAGTCTCAGGGGACATTCCACTGGAGGCTAAGCTGATTGGTTCATATTGAAACAACATGGCCAAGATAAACTGGGATTTCAAGAAAGGGGGTCTCTGGACGCTGGAGTCTAAAATAAATCGTTAGAGCTAAAGGAGGAGCTTAGCTCATCCTCTAAGGAAAACAGTGAGTTTTGCAAGTGACTGACATACATGATGACTGTGGCGCCAGGCAACCTCGGTCTACAGCCCAGTTGTGGGCTGCATGGGAAGTGGAGAGCATCAGGGGCCATGCTTCTTTTGTGCTGATGTCACAAAGCTGCAGGGTATTACTTTTTCCAAATTGTTATATTTATTTTCCCCTCACGACGTGACTGTTTTGGCAGCAGGGGGGGGGGGACTGGAGCTGAAATTGTCTTGTAAAGACGAATTTAAATGCTGCTCAGTTGTTTAATCTTGCATAAAGGCATCAAAGATATCATGTTTGAATTGAGCTCTGAAAACATCTTGATCTATTTGACTTTTAACTCAATTCGGCATTATTTGGTTCATGGGGGTGAGAAATATCAGTTCAAATCCATTTAGTTCATTTACTTTTTTTCCCCAACTGATTATTATTTAATGCAGTTTTATCTCAAAGCTCGTGCTTTCATACTTCAAGAGTCAAATATTTATTTTGTCACAGTCGCACACAGCGCAGTGTGCAGTGAAATGCTTAATTACCATCTCTTTATATTGTGCACAGGGAAAATTAAGCAAAATGCAGGAAAAACACAAACATTAAAAAGCGGGAACATTTTAAAAGAGGAAATGCAGGCAAAAGAAACGTGAAAGTGGAAAAGCAAAGGAATGCACAATGTAGTAAGTGAGTAAAAAGTGGATATGGAACATGGGATGTCGATTGTGGAGCAATAAGTAAAATAGAGTATTTACATTAGCTTAGCATTAAGACTGGAAACAGGTGGAAACAGCTAATTTGGCTCCGTCTGAAGGTAACAAAATAGGTCTACTAGCAACTCTTAAGCTCACCAATTATATATTGTTTGTTTAATAATCAGCACAAAAACCAACCAAAAAAGCACAAGTGCAATAACAACAACTCGCTGTTTAAAATGTGTTAGCTGCTTCCACCTGTTTCCAGTCGTTGTGCTGAACTATGCTAAGCTGCTGGCCTGAGTAGTATCAATCTTCTCATGACAAAAAAAAGCAAATAAGCGTGTGTTCTAAAATGTTTAACTATTCCCGGATCCCAAGCCACAAGGGCTGGGACCAACAATGTAATGTTAAGTGGAGCCGATAACTATGTGCACAAACACAAGAGTACTGCTCATCTTGTTTGACACCAACCAAACAGACTGTTACAGCTTGTTCCAACAGGAGTAAGAGGATATTTTATTTCGCTTTTATAAATCAATAGGGACGTTGACTCTCATAAAAGCTTGGTCGGTATCAGCTGTGAGGAGATTAATCTCAGCTCAGAGAGCACACATCTGTGGCCATATCGTTTTGTAGAGCGGAAGTCCAGTTGTTTGGACCTCCTGTGTGCAGCCCGGGATAAAAAAACAACACAACACTCCCAAGGTCACAATAGTGGCATTTAATCACCATCAGCCAGTCAAAGAGGTAATTGCTGGTGCCATGCCGGCAGTGCTCTGAGTCGTCAGGATTTACAAAGAAAGATCTAAAAAGAGAAGCACGCTTCCACACAATAGCTGGAAAGCAGGAGTGCGGCGGTGCTTTCCTCTGTCAGAGGGCTGGCCGGCCTGTTTTGTAAGCACTTCCATCCTGTGAAAGCCCCCCCGGTAGACCTCCACCTGCTAGAGCTCGCTGCAAGTCTGCGGCAACTTCTCAGAGAGAAGCGAGCCAGCCTCTCCCCCTCATTTCACTGGCGCCAGCGCTCAATGGGCCCTGCACTTTGATTATTTGTGTTAACAGTTAATTTAGCACCACAGACACATGTGCCAAAAGCTGGCTTCACTTCCTCATGCATCACCAACAAATGTGACTTTTATGAGTTCCTATTCACAGGGCCACCCCCCCCTCTCAGACTCACTCTGCAAAGCCTCTACGGACTGAGTCCCCCCCCCCCACACCACACCACACACATACTCACACTCACCCCCGCAGACACCATCTCCTCACCTCCTCTTACCCCCCCCTCCCCTCCCCTCCCATCTCATTTTCCAACCTCCCGCCTCCACTTGCTTATTTCGTCGGTTCAGCCTTAATCTCTTCCACATCTTGCCTGGGAGAGTTATTTCTGGCTCCTCTGTTCCCAATGTTTGCATTATCGGGAATACATTTCATGTCAATTTATTCGTCGGTTAAATACCACAAAAGAGTCACTCTTTGGGAGATTTGAACTGCAGTTGAATAGAATGCTTATCCCCCAAAGTAGGGTCTTCTCGACGCTTTCTGATGCCTTTTTTCCATTTGGATCAGAGCTTACAAAAATAACTGCGAGGGGGGAATTAACGAAATAACTGTTTCATACAGTGAGCTCACTTAAAAAGACATTACAGACCACAAAGAATGGATACCTTATTGCAACTGAAGATCAATGGCGCTATCGTCCAGACTCCTGGCCGAGAATGACCACTGTAAGTATTCCAGATATTAAGTCCAACCTGAGAACATGACCTGCACTCCTTCAGTGTTAGGTGACACAAAGATGTAATCTGCATTTATGAAAACCTTTACCCTCAATACCAAGTGGAGCCAGAGTCTGGTGGGTAGTGGGAAAGGGGGCTCAGAGGACTTTGTCAATGCCTACTTAGCTTCGACATTGATACTTAAAGACTGGGAAAGAACAGTGCTGAGGGAGCACAAACTAGCCGCACGCCGATGAGCTCATGCCAGGACTATGCAAGCAGAAGGCCACAGGAGCCATGGAAATATTTGGACATGTATTTTGCTCCCCCGCTTGTCTGTAGTGCAATACACTGCATCATCTTTTGTGGTTGAGAGACACGTTTTCCAGCGGCCAGACGCAGAACCTTAAAAGGTCGTGTCTTGCATTTATTTTATATCTTTTTTTTTTTTTATTGTGTCACTGCATTTCAGCTACTCAGCAGGAGCAAATTGCGACCGCATCCCGCAGATTCTTCTTAATTAATTCTCCATCCGTGCCATGCGGTCTATCGCTGCTCCAGCATTGATTCATGCGCAGACGTTCCATAATGGCACGGCCACTGTAAAGGCCTGTTTTCAGTCAGGCAGGAATGGCCGCTGCTGGTTTGATGAAGCGTTCTTACGTGTGGTGAAACTGCCCGTGGAAACATGAGGACAATCTCGTGTCATTGTTTTTTCTTACTGAGTTCACAGAAAGGCTTTCATTTGTAGAAAATGTAATCTCTTAAGAGGTGTTTTAACTGGCAGCAGGTGAATTATCACACCCCTGTTTGGCATTCAGCGGGGTATAAATGATGTATGAATGGTTTATAACAACGGAAAGTAGTTGTGAGCAGATTTAACTTCAGGGATGGCAACGTAAGTCTATTAGTCAGTCGCTCCACCACTTTGGTCCAGCCTGAAACATCTCAACAAATATTGGATGCATTGTTATTTTCTACAGACATTCACGGTGCCCAGAGGATGAATCCTACTGACTTTGGTGATCTCGACTTTACCCTTACCTTCACTATTGGATAGATTCTCATGAAATATAAATGCATTAATTCGTTCATTGGTTCATTCCATGCATCCATCAAGGGATGAATCCTTCAAAATGTTCTTATATATCTTAGAACTAGTTACTAGTTTATTTTTGTCCGGTATATACTGACAACATCCAACTGTGATCCTCTTCACCACTCATCTGCATTACTACACAACCTATTTACACTGCAAGACAATTTTACAATATACATGTAAAAATGCATATTTCATACTTTGGAAAAAGTGTTATCTCCATACTGATAGCCGTTTTAAACATTTACACTTTGAGTTAAATTATGTGACTCTTATTTACAGCTAGCTTGGTGGCTAACAGTACTGTAGCTTTAATAAGACATGAACAACGCTTTCTCACTTTTTCAGTGCTTGTGCACATACATGCGGGTATCTGGAGTGCCTCCCAACCCACAAACTGTGAAATAAAACAACCCAGTCATTTATTTCGTGGGCTGCCGAGGTCAGAAAACATGTGATTTAACAAGTCACATGCAAGCTCATTAGAATAAACTGTTTCTAAACATGAAAGCATGAAAACATGTTCTAGTAGAAATCCAAAATACAAGTATGTATTTTACTTGTAATGGAACGTTTCTACACTGTAGTATTCTTCCACCCCTGATCTAATGTCCTTACATCTCCTTAGAACTACATGTGTCTTATAAATAGTTCAATATGGGTTTATATTCTGCCTATTAATGCTCTTAAAAGGGTTCAAATAAAGTGCTACTATGAATTCCACTGAAGCAAACCAAATGAAGATATCACCTCTTAAAAGCTGTGAAGAAGCTAGAGCCTTCAGCCTCATTCCCCTCACACACACACACACACACACACACACACACACACACACACACACACAAGGTGAAAGGATGACAAAGTCTATCCTCGGGGGAAGAGGGGGGAGAAGTCACGGGGAGTGCTCTCAGAGACACTCGGCTGACCGGGCCTTCTGCACACAGCTCCGGGATTCCCTCCTCTTCCTTCCCAGTATTGTCTCACATCCTGCAGGGCCCGGCTCTCCTGTCCTCTGCGGCCATCGCTGCCACAATAGCATCAGCGGGCACCGGGCACCGAGGGGTGACCAGAGGGACACCAGCAGTCAGCCTGACAGGATGTGACACACTTCTCTCTACAATTAATGAGTACAAAAGAAGCGGATGACACGACATGACAGCTTAGCGTGGCACTTCAGGCCTTAATGGCTCGCTGAGTGGCATCTTCACACCCGGCCGTCACACTCGCACACAAAAATGGCCAGTGATGGCAACACGGAGAGGACATGCTGGAATGTATTATTCAACAAGAGGTCACGCACTTGGAGAAATTATGCAATAAGGTGAAAAAATGGTGAAAAAAAAGTACTGCACTTCACTGCAATTTTGATGTTGTACTTTACTTGAGTATTTCCATTTCATTCAACTCCACTCCTTTTGTACTTTTTAGTCCACTATATGTATTTGACAGTTATGGTTGTTACTTAAGATTATACAAAAACTGCACAACAGTATAAAAAGTAGTGTACATTCAACCAGCTACAACAGAGAATACTGCATTATCCAATATCATTTTACAACACATTCACTTCTGGTAATCTAAGCACATTTTGCTGCTAATACTTCTGTTTGAGTCAAATCTGAAGACTTCTTCCCCCAAAGCTTGTGGCTAGCTATCGTTATAAGGACATTTACTGCAACTGCCTTTGATAAATCAGCAAAGTCGTCCAAAATATCGTGAAATAACAAATAATTACCATTACAAATGTCAAAGCAAAGACAGCCATTGGTGGACGTATGCTTGTCAGGAAGAAGTCTGAAAACAACCACAGAGATAAAACATTCAACAAACTAGTATTGATACCCTCTTTCCCCAAGAGACTTCTCTGGCCTCAGTAAATGAGCAAAAGAGCAGAATCTCTGCCTCCTCTGGCGTTTGCTGACGGCGAACAGCAGCTTTCTCAATATTAATAATAATATTACCGATGGCACCACTGAAAGAGAGGGATTAGTGCTCATACTGCTGAATGAGAAGTCACCGCTTGGCTGGTATACATGTGGGATTTGACTTGACTTTTCTTTAAACACAGCAAATGGGAAGCCAAAAATCTTTTTCATTTAAGAGCAATTAAGTGGATCCCAGAATCACTGGCTCCAGCACGCCGCAGAGGCTATTTCTTTTTTTTTTTTCACTCCTGGTTTTATTACCCATTTCCTCTCCCTTGCGCCAGCAAAAGGAATGCTCACTTTTCTCTCACAAAGCCACATTTCCAACGCCAGAATCACACAGGGACCACCATGATTAAGTGCAAGCCAGTGCTTCCCTAAACATGTGAGACATTATAGGCACCCCCCCCCCCCCCTGCTCCTCCTCCAAACACTGGAGAAGTGTTATGTTCCAACATTTATGTGAAGTAATTAAAAACATCCACCAGTAATTTAATAGTTCTCACCAAGTAGAGACATGAAGTCTACACAGTTTTTTCACTCTGTATAAATAACCTGGAATGCAGTGAGTACACAGACGATTTGCTTTTTTTTTTTTTTTTTTTCCTCTCTCTCTTCCTGCTTTTTGCAACATTTTGTAAGAAGCCCTGTTCTGTGTCGCTTTGACCCCAGACGAGGTTGAGCCGTTACAAGCGACACGCTGACTTTCGAATTCATGTTCCACGATAGCGTGATCCATACATCAAACGGCGACAGCAGAATCAAATCAAAGCTTCCCTATAACTCGAGACTGTCATTCTCCTCGTCTTGCAGTCTAACATCAGTGAGCATAAAAATGACCTCAAGTGCTCGCTGCCGCAGCGTATCCGAATGTGGATGCTTCTGTGAAGTGCATGTCAATAGCCCAGAGAGCCGGCAGCGCAACAGACATGTGGTTCCAATCTGTGTCTTTTCTCACAGCGAGAGAGAGAGGAGGCCGTTCATTTATCTCACTGTAAATACAGCACTTAAAACAGACACACCGTTTTCCAGAGTCTCCCCCAAGAACACTGTCCGTGTGGTAATTAGCTGAAGTAAACAGGATTATTGTTACTGATTATCTTTTTATAAGACATGAATAAAATACTAAGGAGTACCAGCACTGTCCTGCACCAAAGTAAAGTTATCTAGAATGTAAGATAGAGGGTAATCTGGGCGTAGACAGAATGGCACTAAAGACTCTTGGGAAGGTGAACAACATCAATCATATTTTTTGGCTCAGAAAATCGAAATTTAATTTGACTTGTGGCCAATTTTCTGTCTTTGAGTACTTGTTAGTGATTTAAGGGACTAATCAACACTTTTATATTAATAAATACTAAATGTAATGTGGGGTCACGCACTGTGATGAGGCCACAGAGAAGCAGCTCCCAACTTAACAGTAAAGCTGTTCACATTTTAGCATATTTCAGCTCATTGTTTTGGTTCTATGCCCCCCCCCCCCAACTTAACTGTTTTGGTTCAAGCTGCAGTAAACCGCTGTTTTCAGCTAGAAAAGCTCTGATAAACCCACTGTGTACTTCCTGCAGTCACAAACGGCAGACAGACACAGTTAGCAACTAGCTGGATGTGAACGTCGTGGATTATTTGTTGACGTTTCCCTCAGGAGTTGGTTGAGAAGAAAACGGAGCCAAGAGAGAGTGCATGTTGGATTCGCCGCGTCTCCAAATGAGTGCTAATGTTGCTCCATGTCTACTGGATGTGTGCGTTTGGTAATATGGGTCAAACAGACACTTACACCCAGGAGATCGCTGTCCGTGTCCCTTTGCAAAATCAGAAGCCAGCGTTGACTTTATGCTAGTTATGCAACGCGTTGCACGCGACCTTTGCACTTACAAAAAATAAAATAAGAAAGCACCACCACTTTAAAAGGAATGTCAAATCCTGGCTTATGGGAAACTTCAAAGTTATGTATGTAGTTTTTTATCTTCGCGTGTCTAGTCCCCTAAGCTCCTGCATCTTTGCCATCTTTACATTAAGCTCCAAAATGGAAACTTGTATTTTATTGCGTCATCCTTTATATTTTTGTAGTTCTGTGATTTAATGTCCTCCCTCTCACGTCAACTAGACTAGACCTTTTATCATATTTGGTTTTTAATCAGACGCCGCTGACTATATGAGCTCTCCTCTCTGTAAAACTCAGAATGTAAGTTATGACAAGGCTTTAAAGAATGGTAACACATGTGGTTTCTAAGAGAGACAGACACATTCTCCCTTCAGCGACCATAAAGAAGACAAAGCTTTTTACAGTATCAACAGACGCAAGACGCAACCTTTTGGCCCGTTGGGGCAAAAGGTGAGCGCTCTGGGAGTAGAGGTCTGGTTCCAGCAGTCTGCCAGCAGACGAGACGTATGTCCTCCTCACCACATTCCTTCCCATCTTAGATCACTGAACAGCTCTCTCCGGCTTGCTGCCTCCATCCCCTTCCAACCCAAAGCAATATAACTCTTTATGTTCACCCGGATGGCACCTTATAAAGAGACCAAAATAACCCGGGTGGTACAAGTGTAACAGCTTCAGCTAGTGCTTTTGTGCAGGTGCATGTTTGAAATTCAAATGAGTCTGATGGGGCTGGAGGTTAAATAGTCAAGGAAGGATTTCCTACTTCCATTTAAATGAGATTCTCAGAAGAAGAAGAAGAAGAAGAAGAAGAAGAAAATGACTAGTCACCATGAGAAAAAGGTTCAGAGAAGTCTGCTCTGGAAATACATATGGTGAATAAAGGAATAAGCCTGTGTAACCTGGGGCTGTGTCTTTCATATTTGGGGATGACTATGCTGCAGAGTGAACTGGCTGCAACATAAGCCACTTCTGATTTCATATTCATGACTTCCGAGAGGATTGGGAGGGAGAGGGAGAGGGAGGGGGGGGGGGGACAAAAACAACAAGCAAGCAAAGCAGAGTATAGCTGATGCAAGTTAGGCCCATATACTAACTGTCACATCCAGAAAGTCAAATCTCATCTCGCTCAGACTGAGGAAGAGTGAGGTCATCCTCCGCAGCGAGCGCCGGCTCATCTCACACCCACGCGCATGCACACAAACTGAAAGAAGAAATCTTGCTTGCACGAAGGGATTTAATGGCTAGCACAGTACAGAACGCTGCCTCGGTTATCCAGCAAACGTGCACAGCCTCAACAGCCCCATAAGGACACTCGGGGACACCAGCTAACAGCATTTTGGAACAGTAGCCTCCGAACAGCCGGGATGTTGTTCCCTGCAGCAAACTGCAAAACACGTCACTTTCTAAGGAATAATGACAGCGTGCACAAATGGAGCCCGGAAGCATCACTGGGGCCGACATGTCCTCTAAACAGAAGCTCCTTCACAGAAGCCCTGCCGAGGACATGCATGAGTGTGGAGCGCCCTCTAGGGGCCAGAGCTCTGAGCCGGTCGGACATGAGAGGCAGCGAAGCGTAGACCGGTGCAGCCACACAGCAAAGTTCACCCTATGCAAATGTGGGCTTGGAAATAGAAATAGTTAAAATGAGTAACTTTTGATATGCAAATGCTGCACAAATTCATAATACAGGCGTGTTTTCTTTCTGTTTATGTTGCTTGTTTCTCATGCAAATGTGTAATTCTTATTCATCTTAGGTAAAGCACTCTGAGACAAGACGCCTTTGCGGTTCTATTCATCTCTATGCAAATCAGCGGTTCTGAGATTAAATATAAATTACATGACCCCGGCAAAAGTCTAGTTTTGTTTTCAGGGGGCATTTTTGAATCAACAACAACGGACAGCTCTCACCATAACGCAGTGACAAGTGCGACAGACGTTTGCCCATTTCAGCCTCGAGACAAGACAAGCTGCCTGGAGTCAGGCTCTGCTGCAGCCAGAGAGATATATGAGCAGGAAGTCACTCAGGCCTCACGTGGAAGCCGCCACAGTTCATCATGTATAGATGGCTCACTCAGACACACTGGGCTGTGCTTCACTTACATTAAAAGGGCCCAGCGGCTGTCAAAATACAACAACCATTCATGAAAAGGTATTCAGAAGAAAATGAAATGTCAGTGGAATGATTTGACTGATAGTACATCAGTGTTTTGCGACTGGACCATCAAATACTAATCCTTTCAAAATAAGGTCTGTGCCAGTGGATAATGGAATGGAAATTACCAGAAATCCCCTAAAATACACCATTAACCCTCTCTCACAGACCGACTACTCTCCCAGACCATTACTGGAACAAAGACCGTGGTCCTGCTTAATTTTCCTGGTCAATAGGGTTTAAAAATTTCAATTCAAAGATGCTTCACCAACTTAATGTTTAGCAATGCATAATAATTCTAAACAGATAAACAAACTGAGCGTATACTAAAGACAGACGATTAGGCCATCTGCAGTGAATTCCCTTTAAATGCCCATTTGCTTAATTAAACTTTGTGAATAATCAAACCACTGAAAAGCAACGAAAAGGTCACAGAGGGAGCAGCACCCTTGTTTTTCAGAGCTGGATATCTACTGGAAAATACTGTTTACGAACCAACAGAAGAAGAATGAGGTGATATCATGACACGGTTTGGATGGACTATCAATCATAAAGAAACAGGTTCGTCCATTTGATAAATAGCTCACCAAATGAGAACTGTAGTGTATAATAAATGGTATTTTGATTATGTTTTTCTGATGACTACAGGGTTTCCATTACTTGGCTAACTCACAATAACGCATGAATGCATGACGCTGCAGACAGAAGTCTACTGGTCAGCTGAGGCCCTCTTGTGGGTAAACTGGTGAGTGCTGGTGCAGCTGGGGAGTCAAATAAAACGTCACGCTTGTGATTGATTTGGTTGGTTTTTTTGCAGACAGTGATTTTAATATCAGAAAATCACAAGTTCATACACCTGCCATTTTCACTGGAAGTTAAATGCAAGAGTTTCAGAACAGAACAGGCTTCAACGTCTGTTACATGTCAAAGAGCTGCAGAACAGAAACATCGGGTCAAATACATATATATATATATATATATATATACATATATATGCATATATAAGTATCTTTCTTATCTTGCGACACTACTTTGAGACTACAGCCGCAGTTCAATATTTAGCAATCTGCACGATATTTGAATGAACCTGCTAATAACTTTGACTAACAAACTGAAAAGTGTGGCTTCTCTTGGACTAGGTATTAGTTACACAACATGCCTTCACACACACATCTCGCTGTTTACTTCAGTGATCAGTCGCTTGAACTTAAAACTATTGGGACTCTGGTTCATCCTCTGCGTGGCGTCATGCTTCCCTCTTCAAGCAACGGAACACGTCGAACATAAAAGTCATTGTCAAAGTAAGTTTTCTTTTAAAGGCAGATAACTGTGGTCTTGAAGTCTTTTAACTACTCGGTGCTTAACTGCGGGGACATTTTCCTTTTCAATGAGCTATGTAATAAGAAAGTCCAATCTTGGTCTTGCAGACGATATTGTTGATGTGTGACGTGAGCCTCTTGATGGTTTTACACGATATTTCTAAGAGTAAAGGTTTAAGACAGAGGGTCAAACAATCCATTTGTGATTAAGTGCTGTAGCTTTGTCCTTCTGGTGGTTGTGGAAGCTTCATATTTTCTTTGGACATCATCAGACGCCTTAGCTCTTGAAGAATAATTTTAATGCTATAAGAATGCTGCCATTTTGCTAAAACTGGTACGCTACTTGAATCCACCTGTGAGACGAGACAAAAGCAAAAAACAACAAATCAGTCATTGGGACCGGCCGGCAACGAGAAAACAATGTGCGAGTTCAACGAATGATAAGACACAGAGCAACACTCGTACACAACCATGTCAGATTTGTGAAGACACTTACCACCCCGTTGGAATTATCTACCCCATTCATGCTTAGTTTTGTTACAAATTTAACAGTCGGGGACACCTCCGGGTATCTAGATCCACATACCACTCTCAGACTGTATATTCTGTTCTCATAATTGGTCTAGGAAGCAGAAAGAAGACAGAAGACGTGCAGGTATCAGTAACAGAATCAATAACAGTTGACAGTATCTGCATTGGAATGAGTCCACATGCTGAGTCGGCTCTTACTCTTGCTGGTCCAATGATCATGCCCGTCCACCATGTGAGAGTCATGTCGTCGTCGTTCTCCAGGCCCCAGCTGACGGTGCCATCGCCGTCGCCCTTCTGCCCTTCTTCAAGCTCCTCCAACAAGCGGAAATTGCGTGGAACTTTAACTCCTAAAATAACAAAAAAAGAACCAAACTGAATGTATACGTCTCTTTTTTTCTACCGTTAACCAATTCCATTAAAAGACCAAAAACCAACAATGAATTGACCCACCAATCAGTACCATCTGTGTAGCTACAACCTGGCTTACTGTAGCTTATTACTCTGTCCCAAAAACTATTAAAAACATAGTGAGCATAAGTGGACTTTTAAAATGTCACTTTTTTTTTACTATTTTATTACATTTAATAGACCAAAAGTTTAACTTATTGACAAAATACTTTGCAGATTAATCAATTTAATCAATTTAGTGAATAGAGCTATAAAGGAAACATGTCAAATATTCTCTGGTTACTGCTCGTCAGATGCAAGACTTTCCGCCTTTCTTCTTCGTCACATCTTTGTAGTTTAGGATAAACATCTTTGCGATTCAGACAAAATGATGTTTAAATGAAATTGTGACAGATTGAGAAGTTAGGACAGGCACGTTTTTTTTACGATTCACCTACATTTAGAATCTAAATTATTTCAAAAAAAAAAAATTTCTAAAAAAAAAAAAAATATATATATATATATATATATAGATATATATATAGATATATATATATATATATATATATATATATATATATATATAGATATATATAGATTAATCAATGAGGATAATGATCATTAGTTCCAGACCTAATTGTAAACAAGCGTGACTTGAGTCCTAAAATAGTTTCCCTCTGAAATAGAACTGTGATAAAGTGTTTAGTCACTGTTGGCGCTCCAACTGATGCAGACACACATTCATCTTTCTAAATCATCGAAAAGTAATGCATTAAAATGAGTAAGATTGATAAACATGTGACTGGTTGATACGAGAGATGACTCGATATCAAATGATGCCGTACGCTACGCACATGTTGCACCAGCATCCTGGTCTACCTGCTGTGGAGCTGCATGTAATGTGATACCTCGTTCACAAGATATCTATGAAAGATATCTGATGCTGCTGAACATCGAAGCGTAATAAAAATCTGCAGTTTGTAAGCAGTCATGAGGTCCGGAGCACGCGGGCATTTGCTGCTGATTGTTCATGAATGTTTCAGAGTAACATCCAGTCATCTTATGACCAAGAGTTGTAACAGCTGACTTGATAATAAAATCATTCAAAACTAGTCAAAGTGTTCAGTTAGTGGGGAAATGTCCTCAGAGGACGACTCAGATGTTGGCATGTAACACACAGCCTGACAGGAGGGAGGGAGGGGGGTGTAAATGATGAACCACTTACAGTTCGTGACTGGAGGATTGGTGGAGGTTGAGGGGACAGCATTTAAGGTAACTAACTGCTACTTTTCATAATCATGAACTTGAAGACAAATTGTTTCTTTAAAAAGGCCTCTGACTGAGGCAGAGGACACGGTGAAAACACTCAAATATTCCCTTCCGTCATCAAAGGTTCATTTCACCTCCTCTGATCTCAGACATTTATCATAGTAAACCTTCACACCACTTTTTAAAATCAATAATTCACATCTGGTGTGCGGTGGCCACAATGAAGGATTGACTCTTAAGTGGCTCGAACATTTCCTTGAAAGGTATTTGCTCACGAGAAGTTGATTTAGATTTCAGTCCTTTATCGACACTAAAACACTGGTAAAGAGACCAATGTTAGCGGTGAATCGTAATGCACCACAGCATCACTGGTATCAGTGTATGTCAGCTAATAAGTAACTCACAACTATCCATCAACAAATCAATTAGCCTGACGATTATTTTCTCATTTAATTGAATAATTGTTTGGTCTATAACAAGGTAAAACAAGAACAAAATAACTTCATCAGAAGGCGATTTGTCCGAAACCTTAAGATGAATTGGTTTACCGTGATATAAGACAAAAGGAAATACAACAAATCCACGTCTATATTGGTATAAAGTATAAAGCAAAGTATATCCGCACATTTTGAGGATATTAATAATAAATCAGTATGCCCAGCCTTAGTTTGTGTGTCTCGTATTTTTTTAGTGCGATTTGATTTTCCACAAACATTTGTCTAATTGCATTGGGAACAAATTATCATTTTTACATTTTATTACACTATTAATACACAAGATGCACACATTTTGGGCTACATCAGGTATCTTAGATTACTGACTGACTAAAAGCATTAAGGTGTAGGTCAAATCCATGATTTAAGTTACTCTAAAATATAAATGGCCACTCATTCAAGAACTATAATTAGTTGTTTGGATCATAAGATTTAATCCTGATTAAAGACGGATGACGTGAGCAGATTTGTGCCACGTAAAAAATTATATTTTAGGTATATTTATGTCACTAATAACTTAAAATTAATCAGCAGGTCTTGCAAACTTGCAGTTTCGGTTATGCAGTTACTTCCCGTTTATCCAGTTTGTAATTGTATCCCCGTGTTGTGTAGCTAAATTGACACCAAAGAAACTACGTCGAACATTGTTTTTAAATTATCATCATTTTCTTTTTCTGTAATTCTCAAAGACTTTTGTACGTTTGACAACCACGCTTCCTGCTTAGCCCTTAACGAAAGCATGGGCTCCGACTACTTGCTGAAACGACGTGTGCCAACTACTGCTGCGTTTCTATACTCCCCCACCCAACAACGACAGAGTTACTTCCTGCATCTATTCCTGGAGTCTCACAGTAGCAATCTTGTTAAATAATGTTAGAAAGTGAAGTATTGATCATAGAAGGAGCCGGACCGGACCCTTCATTTCAATGATAACGTTACCGTGATGGTGTTGCAATGTAAGGTGTGTCACAGAGAAGATATAAAAAAATAGAAGGTATAAAAAAACACACGTGTCACTTGATTTTTTTTTTTTGCAGCGTAATGACTATTAAGCTACACAATACGCCTGGATAATCAATACAAAAAATGAATGGCAACGTTACGTTTATTCTGATCAAATTAGTAGCCACCCGGACACAACAAGATCGACTCTCGCTGCCTCGCGGTACTGGAATATTCTAGTAGTTAGGTTAGCTAAACTAGCACAATCCGCGGTTGTTTACAACCCTTAATATTGACGGCTATTTACACACCCTTATTCAACTTTTATAACGCACTTTACAATCTATAGGAGTTTCCTTTGAGACACAGAAGGCAAATACTTGCAAAATATACGCTTATTTCTGACACCTTGAGCTATTTTTAGCTAACTCACGGAGCAAGCTACTAGCTCGTGTAAGCTAGGTTAGCCAACACAGTTACTCCGGGAGATAGACGGCTCCCGTGAAGAGCGTTGGGAGATATTAGCGAATAAAGGACCATTCAGAGCAATTTTGATCAACCTTAGCAAGTTGCCACGTTTGGTGGCCAAGATGACATCGCGGCCAAGTGGGTTCGCCGACAGTTTGTGTGTCGCTTTATATATGTCTAGTTTTGAAGGCACACAAACCTGAGGAGGCCGCCATCTTCTTCAGCCGAGTCCAGAAGCACACAGAACTGTGACGTCACCGCCGTAAAACCGGACCGTTGATAACTCAGTGGCTGATCGCTACACTGCAAGAGCTGCTGCGTTCACTCAAACTGGTTTGAACAATTTTACTGGTCAATGGCAGCGTTACTATGAAGGTCAGTACTTATGTAACTGGCATCTTGAAGCAACTTAATGTACCATAAAGTTTACCTGGCTGTATTTTTTGACACATCACTATCAGGTTTTTACATCACTTCATCGGTCTGTCTTTTTTAATGGCCGCACTATTCCATGAGATGGACATTTCAGTCTGACGGTTTAAACGCGTCCAATAATGGTTGGTCAACAAATCCAATGAAAACAAACGAATATATCTTAAACAATAGTTTGACTAAAGGTGTTGTAAAAAATAATAAACACTGGCAGTAACAAGGAAACTGGATTTCCAACATACATAACCGGAAGAAATGTAAATATTAACTTTAGGCCTATTAATCCCTAGTTTAAAAAGGTAATTAAATTAGAATATATTAGCCCAAACTTTAATAAGCCACTCTTGTTGGATAACTGCTGCTAATTACAGTTAGCATCACATTAGCCAGAGATAGTATTGGCTAGCTTAGTGTAAAATGTATAGCTTAGCATAAAAGCTAAATCACAACCACAAAGCAGAATACGTTTGGTTTTCAGACATCTTCCCCTACTTCTATGGAACATGGACAAGATAAAAAAAAGCCACAACACTGGCAGACCAACGTGTTTCAGCCAATAGTTTGACCCAATTCGTTGTCAAATGAATTAGTTAGTAGCAACAAGGAAACTAAATTCAGAACTAGCTTGCTGTCCAATTAGTTAGCCAACATAACAGGAAGAAGTAGCTTTCGGTTAGACAAGTCAACACAAAGTTATGTGTTGCTTGAGGAATTTGTTGGTCACAGATGAGAATGACGCATGGACGTGGTGCAGGTGGTTGAACATAGTGTTCAAATTAAACCAACTGCTGGTGACAGAATAGAAACTTTTCCACTTGAATCTCTTGAAAATTTTGTGGGTTTGAACAAACAAACATGAAAGACGGAGGCCCCCAGAGGCAGAGCGGTCTCCAGAGGAGCCGAGGTGGTTTATTAAGGCTTTTTAGTAGACGATAAATGACTTCAACCCCACTGGATTGTTCTGTACAAACTCATGTTGTTGCAACCCTCAAACATCAAGTTCTTGTGCAGAACCCAAAATTTCCAAATATACCATCAACATGCCATCTGAATTCCGAGGCAATGTGTATAAAATCAAAACACTTCTATTACAATTCAATTTGATAAAAACAAACTGAATATTAAGCGTCTGTAGCTTCAGAGAAGAGCTGGAACAACCTTGTGTACAATATAATGTCGTGTTTTTATGATACAGAGTGCAGATTAATTTGATGTTAACTTATAAAATGTACTCAGGATAAAATATAACAATTAAAACACTGGAATTTATTCCAACTCGCCACAACTGGAAGAAAAAACAACAACTTTCAAAGCATTTTCAGTGAGCAACATTTTATTTCTCAATGCTACAGGGACAATTAATTTTTGTGGAAATAAGTGACTTAACCCAGAGTCATCACAATGTACAAGTTGGAACTAAAGAGCTTTTTTTTTACCAGAACACAAAACATCAAGAACATTACTTGAAAATAGGTAAACAAATGGAATACAAGCACATTTAAATATTAGCTCTATTATTTGTGTTTCTCTCTTTTTCCCCCACATCAGGACACCAAAGTTTGAATGCAGACGTCTCTAAACTGCAGGATATTCAAACATCTAATACACCCGCAAAACATATGGTGGTTCAATCACACAAAATACTTTTTACAGCACAAGGAAAAGCTAGGATTTAAAAATGAAGGGACTGTACATAATTGCAGGGTGTGCCTCAGGCGAGGAGACGGATGGTCTTTCCAGTAACCGTCAAGTAATCCTCGTCAGCGAGGGCTCGGAGCGCCTCGTCAAACAGCTCCTTAGTGATCGCCTGGAAACAAAGTGACAAAGAGGGAAGTTATCATTACATATAGAAATGAAAGAACTCTGCTGTTGTTCAACCAAGGAGCACAATGTTCTCACAGCTCATCTATAAAATATTAAAATAAATAAATAAATAAATTTAAAAAAAAAAGATATTTACAGTTTCAGACTGTCCTCTGAGATCATCAAGCAGCAGCTGGTATTTCATGGTGGGGGTCTTTCCTTTGGTCTGGATCAGTTTCTTCAGGACTTGGGCGATCTCCTCCCTGCGCTTGCGCGCGGTGGCGCTCATACCTGGAGACGCAAATTAATACACTTAGCAAAAAAAAAAGTGTTGGGCTGCAAGGAAATATTGTCATTCTCAATTTATCTACAGTTTATATTTTTGATAATGCAGCTGCTCTATAAAATGTCAGAAAATAGTAAAAATATCCCGAAGACCCACGGTGACATCACTATATAATAACAGCAACATTTTGACTATTAATTCTAACCCACTCATGTCACACATTGCCTCCGTAGCTGTAAATGCATCCACAACAAGCAGTTGATATTCACTGTTCTGCGTACCCGTCGTGAGAATAGAGATGTCAACGAATCCTGTTCTGGGGTCCGTGGCCGACTGTTTGAGGGCCTCTCTGTGCAGCCGCTTGGCCTCCTCCACGTCGATGGTCTCCACCTTCTCGGAGAAGCGCACCTTGGAGTGGGCCTCCGCCAGGCGGATCAGGGACTCCAGCTGTCGGGGGTAGGCTGACACCATCCCGCGGCCACTGCCGATCTTCCTCATGTCGACATAGGCCTGAGGACCAACATGCATACGGGTCAGTTGAGGGCTGATGTCTAATAATAGGACTCGACTGTCAGCACTTTAAGACCAATGTTGTTCGGTGTATATTCAACATTAAAAAGGTAGATAAACAAACCTCGATGAGAGCCTGGCTGGCCTCCTCACTCAGCCTTGGCTGGATGTACGTCCGTGCGTACGCGATGTAGTCCCTCAACACGGCCATGTCGAGGAACTCTTCCTCGATCTGCTCCTCGCTCTGGTAGTACAGCGACACCAGGTGGTGGGCCAGCCTGCGGTCGTACGCCTCGTCCTGGGGATCCAGCATCAGGAAGATGAGGTCGAATCTGACGGAGCGCCGTAATGCAGCGTGAGAAAATAAACCATGGAAACAACTAGATTTTCTATCGGGTGTTTCAGTGCGATATTGCCGACTGGCGGTAATCACCTGGACAGTAGTGTGTGAGGCAGCTGAATGTTCTCGATCGTGGTTTTTTTGGGGTTCCACTGAGACTCGATGGGGTTGGCGGCGGCCAACACAGACGTCCGAGCGTTCAGCTGGCAAATAATTCCAGCCTGCAGACAGACAATAGAGAAAGAAGTAGTGAGAACTGTCCCTTTGCAACGTAAAACATTTCATCATTTAAAAAGTGTCAAACACACCTTAGCAATGGAGAGGGTCTGCTGCTCCATGACCTCGTGCAGCACCGACCGCGTGCTGTCGCTCATCTTGTCGAACTCGTCGATGCAGCAGATGCCGTTGTCGCTCAGCACCAGAGCGCCGGTCTGCAGGACCAGCTGCCTGGTCTCCGGGTCCTTCGTCACGTAGGCGGTGAGGCCCACGGCGCTGGAGCCCTTCCCCGACGTGTACTGGCCCCGGGGCACCAGGTGGAAGACGTACTGGAGCAGCTGGGACTTGCTGGTGCCGGGGTCTCCGCAGAGCAGGATGTTGACGTCCGCGCGGAATTTTCCTCGGCCGGTCTGGCTGAAGTCCTTGCGGGTGCCGCCGAACAGCTGCAGCAGAATGCCCTGGAACAAAAAAAAGTCTAATCGTGTTACTGTTTAGATGGATAATTCAATAAACTGGGATCAACCATCTTTACATTAACACAAGGCTGCAGAACACTTTTAACAGACTTGTTTGAATCGTCAAAGCAGGAAAATTCTTCGTGGAACTAATAACATTCACGACTCAAAGGCTTCTCTCACTCTATCTTCTTAGTTTTATCTCATCATATTTGCGTATTTAAGCTGATCCTATTTCCTCTTTCTGACTTGTGGATATTCTCACAGGTGAACAGGTAGAAATGTTTTCTTGTCGATTGCATGACGTCAGCAGTTTTGGTAGAAACTGCTGACGTCATGCAATCGTCACCAAAACGATGAAGACATGAGGTAATTCTTTAGCGTTTTTTTTTTGCTGCCTTTTCCAGACTTTGTCTCGGGGGAAACAAGTGATTTCAGAACAAAGACAACATAAAAAGGTTTTAAACTCATAAAATAAATATAAATATAACATAAATCCTTCTCTGTGACCATTAAAATGATGGTATTTGAGTCTGTGAAGAGTGCATACGCTCCGATGCATCGTTATACTTACGTCAACACCTTTATCTCATCTTAATTTGGGTGTCCACAATAATTTGACTTGTCACAGCAGGAAACACACAGCTGTGACTTATAATATTAGTGATGATCGATGACTCCAGTGACATTAAATAGAAGTTTAGACTGGTTTCTCTAACATCGAGTGTCCCGGTGAGAGATCATCAGAGCCCTGAAACTGCATTAATGGAGCGAAAAATGTTATTAACCGTCTCAGATTTCTGTTGGCTCTCCTTAAATTCCATGTCGGGAATTAGATGCAACAACCGGAGTGTTATTGGCAAATCAAAGTGAGAGTTTGTGTACCGATTACTCTTCCAGCAGGGTGCTCGTACAGGTTAACACTCATATTCACACACCTTTTTGATGTCCTCGTGCTCGTAGATGCTCGGTGCGAGGGCGGAGGAGAGGCGTTCGTAGACGTCTGGCTTGGCTGCCAGCTCCTTCAGGGTCTGCACTCGGTCTTCGGTGAAGAGTTTCTGTTCGGCGTCCTCGTCCAAACCGTGCAGGCGCTTCTCGTCCGTCTTGCGGAAGTGGATGGCGTCGATGTGAGTCTTGTACACGGACTTCACGTTGCTCATACGGGGGTTCGCTCGCATGGGGACAGCTCTGTAGACACCTGCAGGGACAAATGGGAAGCTGTTAGGGAGTCCAGGACTGACAAAATGAGAGCTATGAAGATGTCGTCTTAGGGTTAGATACGAGTGTTTAACATTATAATGCCATAAATCTTTGTTTATTAAAACCGTTCATGTCTGTGGCTCAGATCTACAGCTACTTTGATGAGTTAGGAATATTGATGGCACTTGGAATAAGGGACTAAACTGGCTGAAAAGCGGATGGCTGTCATCTGCCAGAATACGCCTCGCTTTTTAAAATGTGTCATCATTTTATGAAGTATTAGAGCTTAAGCAACAGTTCTGTAGCCAGAAAGTTAATATGCAACTGTTCCAATTACATAATCCATCGCTTTAAGTCACCTTTTAAGCAAAAAATGGGAAATATTCTTTAGTTTCAGCTTCTTATTTGTTTTTTGTTGTTTTTTAAAATCACCGAACACTGAATATTTCTGGGTTTTGGGCAGTTGGTTGGACGTGACAGCAGTCTGATGACATCAATTTCAGCTCTGGAAAATGTTGGTCAATTTTGTGGCATTTTATTGAGCAAACAATAAAAGAAAATTAATTTCTAATAAAACCAGCCATTAGCTGCAGCCCTAGCAGTATCTTACCGGTGATGTTTATGCGGTCTCCTGGCTGCACCTTGTCCACCAGGTCATTATGACCGTACACGATAGTTGTGTGAGGCGTCTGACCGGCCGGCATGTCTTCAGGGGACTCCTGAATTTTAATCTGGAAAAAAACGAGATCGATAAATGAACAGATGTCATGACCTCGACAGCCACACCTCATTAATTACCACTCGACATATTCTGAGATTAGGTGTCATCGCCGACTGTAAGCAATCTGGCCCCCCATCATCAACCCCGCTGAACCCTCACCATCTGTTTGTCTGAAAAGACCGAGCGATTGTGAACGAGCGCCAGGCTGTGGGTGGTGTTGCAGTGGCGGCACACCGCCGGCTCAGCGATGCGCCCGCGATCCACCTCCACGCGGGTGCTGAAGGCGCACACCTGGCACTGGAAGAATGCCTCCTGCATCTCGGGGATGAGCTGTGAGGTGCGGATCACCATGCCGCCGATGGTGATCAGCTGATCGATGTCTATGGGGGGGGGGGGGGGGGGGGGGAACGCATAAGGCAGACAGACGCTTTAGCAATGAACACTATTCATGAAAATCCCACACAAAATATGGTAGGAAATATCGCTAGTCCTAATAAAAGTGTGATTTCACTTGACATGGGCTGGGTTAATGAATCCACACACCTTCTGGGTTCAGGCTCCTCATGTTTCTGGTTCTCAGGGCGTTGTAGGGGCGGACTTGGATCTGGAACTCCAGGATGGAGTCTGGGAAACGCTCGAAGAAAAGCTCGTTGACTGCCATGTCGAAGGTCGGGATGACTTCCTGCAAACGGAAGAAAATCACTCACTCATCAGCAGGCTGTCAGAGTGAGACTAGAAATAAAGTGTAATTTAAACAAAGATGCTTACAACATACTGTAGATAAAATACAACAATAGTCTGTTCACACTGCACTCAGGACTTTGTAGCTTATTCATGAAATCTCTCATTTTTGTATTGTGAGACGGCGTAATATACCCGGCCGAAGACCAGCATGAAGATTCATGAATCACTTCATTTTGTAAGTGTCTTTGTAATGCACATGAGGTAATAATGTAATTCTAAAACTACAGGGCAGTACCTGTGGGTAGCAGATGAGCTGCCTGTACAGTTCTGCATCAAAGGACTTCACATGCAGACAATTCACATTCAGCACTGGATCACCAACGACACTAATCTGTGGGAGAAAAAAAGAGAAATATTAATATTTAAGACCTAGATCTGACAATTCCTGTGAAGTTCAGACTCAATCATCCTTTTCTCATTTATTATATAAGGGTCTGTGGGCATCAAAGTGTTTTATCCAGAGGCCAGTAAATGTTTTAATGATTTCCAATGGGACACACCAGCAGCGTGACAAGGTATGCAGCATCTATTCTGCGCTGAGTGCTGCACTTTTGCTGTTTTTTCTGGTCGCGGAGAGTCAACTTTGGGTAAAAACGCTGCACTCCTCACTGTCACTTTTTACTGAGCCGTCCAATCACAGTGCAGGAGTGGCGGGACAAAAAGCCTTCCACGAAGACGTGGTAGCAAATGTGTCTTATTATGAGTATGTTATGGTCCTATTGTGCATGTTATATTGTTTGTTATTATTTTGGACTGTGGACTTTATGGTGTAATAATAAAGCTGACCTGAACCGGAATAACACGATGGTCCTCGCCCATAGACCAGCAGGTCCGTCCTCTCCCCCTATGTGCTTCATCCAGAACAAGTACTCTACTTTGTGCCGACATTTTTTTTTTTACTTCTGCTGATATTCCGTATCAGCGCAACCAGGGCCCTCAGCTAAAAAAAACTCTCTGCCTCTGAAGTGCTCCCAGCTGGGGAAAAAAAGGCACTTTGCTGTACACAAGCTACAAACAAAGACAATATAAAAAACATCTAGTCTGATTTAAACCAAAGAATAGATCGGTCCAAACTGTACCACCAAACTGAGCAAGAGAGCACGATAAACAGATACAAAAAAGAACGCTACCTCTTCCAGCTTCTGCATGTACAAAGGCTCGTTCAGGTCCAAACCGGCGTTCTCATCTTCAGTGGAGGTTAGGTCAATGAACCTCTGCAGGAACCTCTGAGAGCAAAGGGATGCAAAGCACGCAGACAATTAACTTCTCTGTACCAAGAACAGGGAACATCTTATGAGGGCTGAGATGTAAGACTTCATACCTGAAACTTCTCCTTGCAGGTCCCAACATTGACATCAGTCCCCCAGATCACCAGTCGCTGACCTGCGTTTGACTCGCTGGCTACGGCACCGTCAGCACTCGGCTGCAAAAAGAAGAAGAAGAAGAAGCGTTAACTACTGTGGTTTCAAGCTCGTCTTCCTTATTAAAAGTACACAATGAAATCCTCTCGGCTCCTCCACTGACCGGCTCAGACTGAAGATCGACTTGTGGAGCCTTCCTGACCGACCCCAGATCAGGACGCTGTCTGGCTGGGGTGCCGCGCACTCCACTGCGAGGGGTCCCTTCCACCCTGGAGCTGGGGGTCCCGTACATCAGAGGGGAGCTCATGTCCACCTCGTTGGGTGGGACTGTTAGAAAAGAGACACTGGAGTTAACACTCAAGTGTGCCACAACAAAGAAGATTAAAACATCCCTGCGTTGCCATTGGATAAAGCTAAAACCACGAATAAGCTGTGTGTGGTCACCTGAGGGCCGGGGGCTGGAGAACAGAGAATTGTCCTGAGGTGCTGCTGGACTGAGCATGTCGGTTGCCGGGGAGGTGGGCATCGGCATCAGGTCCAGGGCGGACGAGTCCTGGCCTCTGCGCCGCTGAGAGGGGGGCGAGGTGGGGCCCTCGCTGCTGGCTGAGGACACACAAGACAAGTTATGAGCACCACACACAGACAAACACACCCGACCTACAAGCATGTGGTCTCCTCAGTGGAGCTCATGACTGCTGAGGGTCTCGTTTGATCGAGGACACGTGAACTCACGGGTGGATGGGTTGGTGTTCCTTCCTCGTTTGCGGCCACCAGGAGTCGATGTTGGGGAAGACATTGTTGCTGGAATATCTGAAGATCAAATGGATTCAAGTCACTTATTTTTTTAAGTATTTACATAAACTGCAGGTTCTCTGGTAGTGTTTTCAGCAGACCATCTTGTGGATGGATTTCAACAACCTGCAGACTGACTTATGAAAGTCGGGCTGTTTGTTTTCTGTTGCAGACCACAGAGGACAATACATTCACTTTTGAATGAGTCAGGTTTGTGCAGCCTCAACATTTCACAAGGCCGACTGATCTCCTGAGTTTGTATAAAACTATTTGATCATTTTATAGAGGTTTTCCTGCCATCCCTGTCGTTTTGTTTACTTGGTTATTGCTTTGTTTAGATTAGTCTGCTGAGCCTCTGATTGGACAGTAGATAAAAAGAGCTTTATGGAGATGTTGTGTGTCCCTTTATTGTTCCACTTTCATGCCACAGTACCTGCTGGATACAATCCTCGAAGTGAGACCAAGATCAGATATGTTTGATACTTTCTGGTAAAAGTTGACAATAACGTTTCCACCATTTGACATGTGGCTGCAGAGGAGACAATGAGCTGGAACGTACTTCTCAGTTTGAACTGATTTAACTCTTAAACGTGAGCTCGTCTGTCGATGCACAATCAAATAAACACAGACAGTTTGATCCAAACAACACGTCCAGTAGATTCATAAGAAATAAGTCCATCAAAACACGTCTTTTCTTACCTCTTCTTGTGTGTACGTCCTAGAGCTGCAGATCTGGCGCGAAACTGCGAGTAACGTGTTTTTCGCGGGGAACTTTGGACCAATAGCAAGCCAGGATCCACGTTTTCTTTCCGGTCGATTCCTCCACTGCAGAGGGGGGTTCCTGATTAGTTTAAGTCGTTGCGACTTTAATTAAACACACTGAAATGTCTTGATCAACAACATAAATCTTTTGAAAGAAAGCTGAAACAACATGAATGTTTTTATATCATATTTAGAAAACGATCAGCGTTTCGTGCGCGTGGCATTATGCTGTTTTATACCCTGAACTTGATTTGGTTTGGTCCAATAATAAAGCGTATTTTTCTACCTATTCTTTATTGAAAAAGTTAACAATAAAATAATGTAAAACAATTAAACAGTGGCAAAACCAGTGCCTAAAAAATACAAATAAAACTGAGAATAAATAAATAAGCGTTTATACTTAATGTTAAATTAAAGACAAATAATGTATTACGGGTTACTTATCTCAACATAGTCCGGATCATTTTAACCAAAACAGAGATATTTAAATTGCTTTTCAGCGAGGAAACTAATTGTAAACTGAAATTAAGAGAGAAAAATATCCATCTATTCAGAGTGTGAATATTTTAAAGAGTAAGTGGATCAAATCCTCGTTTTTGTCACAATATCAGCAGTCCGAACTGAAGAAATATCAACTTAAAATGAATCTTATTGTCGTTCATTATAATGATGCATTTTAATGATGCATTTCTTTTGCTATTTGTACTCGTTCAAATATGACTTTATCCTGCAGGAGCGTTCATTGACCAACAGGTGGCGCAGTTTCCATTTCTAAAGCTACTGACAGAGGAAAAGTACAGCACACTTCCTGAGGGGGGGAACACAGGAGCGTTTCCGAGAAGTTTCAGTACATGCGTCCCTCAAGGTGGTACGAACCACCCCGCTCCATTCATCATGTCCCCTAAATGTGTTCTGTCAACATGAGTCAGTCTCTAAGCATGTCAGTATGTACGTGTGTATTTAAGCATGTCAGTATGGATGTGTGTATTTAAGCATGTCAGTATGTACGTGTGTATGTATGTAAGTATGTATTTAAATATGTAAGTACGTCAGCATGTGTGTATGTATGTTAGTATGTATGTGTATGTATGTCAGTATGTCAGTATAAGTATGTGCATGTATATAAGTATGTATGTATGTATGTTATACTAATATAAGTATGTATGTATGTATGTATGTATGTATGTATCTACTTGGTATGAAATGTCATTGTATAATAATGAAGTGTAATGACTTTAATAACATTAATAATACTTGTAATTACAAGGTAAACAAGAGTTTTGGTAACATAAACATGTATATTTTTATAGATTTTCTTATTTGTTGAGCTTGTAATCTTTGTTAAGGTGTTTGTCCGGTTTTTTGTATCCTTCTGTAAATTTGCTTTCGCTATGTAAATGAGAGCGACAAACAACAGTAGTCAAATCCCCTGCATGTGTTGTGACTTGTTTTTTTATTTGATCTATTTTTATTATCATTGATTAAGCTGTCAATTATTTTCTCAACTAAACAATCATTTTCTGTTTGTTTTCCCTTCACCGCATCACGTTTATCACATTCAATTTTGTATATTCGACCAATTTTGGGAGAGACTTTTGGGCAAATTAAACTGTATCCCAAGTCACAGATACACAACATGAGGAACCTCAAAAAGGTTAATAAGAAATAAAGTAATATAAAACAAGTATTACTAAAAGAACTAAATAAAACTAAAGTAAAAACTAGTACTTAACTCTTATTACACGTTATTACAGTAATATGTTGTCCATGGTTAATATAAGTCTAATAGATAATACATATTGTCTTGTATTGTTATGGCATACACACAAAGTACTTTTGTAAGTAGTACATTTTACTTTTTACAAACATCTTCATGTTCTCCATCGGCATGAAAGGAAGTTGCCATTATATGTTTTGGTGGACTTCCCTCCATCGAAACACTTTTTGGGATGTTTGATCACTTTATCAGACCAGTGGTGCAGCGCAGGCTTCACGCACTCAAGTATTGTACTTAAGTGCATGGAGTATTTTAATCCTCAGCATGCTTTACACTTATACTCCACTGCCTTTCAGATGGACATATTGTACTTTTCATAATAAGCTTTTAAAAACAAAACATGTCATCAGTTTATAATATATTACGACATAAAGTAGTAACGATGAGCTTCGACCTGCGACAACATTAAAGTATCGCTTATATGTTCATGCTTCAGTAATAACAATTCAGTAAAACACTAACTCATCCTGCATTATGAGTCATTTTAGTTTGGATACTTTAAGTACACCTTTCTGATAATACTCTGTACTTTAACATCTTAAATACTAGTAAAGGAGTGTTTTTACTACCTTTACTTCAGTAAATGGTCTGAATACTTTGAATCATTTATAGTTCTGGAGACCAATTAAAATCCTAAACCCTCAGTATGTCAACAACTGTGAACCATTCATGCTATCGTAGTAAAAAGTGGGTGGCACGAGCAACACGCCCCTCGCTCCTCAAATGGGAAGTCAATGGACACCACGTGCCCTCCTTTTTGCCTTGACTGGCTCGTGAGAGGGCGGTACGTGTGACGTCGGCGGGGCAACGATACAAAAACACTGCGCGAAAGTACGACGCTTCAGAGAAGTGTCAAGTGCTGTCAGAAGAAGATTACTATTTTATTTTTAATTTTTAAAAGTGATTAAGGCGCGTGCACCGAGAGTGGAATCCACTGCAGGTTTACTGCGCTGTCACATCTGTGGGTCACTTTATTTTACAACAAGTTGATATAAACTTCCTAAAAACCACGTGGGAAGAAGTCAGCAGTGTTCATGTGTGACATATACAGCCTGGACTCTCATTGCGTGTCTCCACGATGCAACATGAGTTGGGCGATGGAGCCTGCTAACTTCTACGAGAGCGCCAAGCTGGGGGGCGCCCCGCAGCTCGGCGTCTGCAAGCCGGGCAGCAGGAGCGAGGAGGACGGCACCATGGTGGAGCTGAGCACCGCCACCGCGGCCATGTACGACGACGAGAGCGCCATCGACTTCAGCCAGTACATCGAGTCCATGACGGCCGTGCCGAACCTGGAGCTGTGCAACGACGAGCTCTTCCTCGACCTGTTCAACAACACCGTGAAGCAGGAGAAGCTGGATTTCTACAACATGCAGAGCCCCGCGCCGCCGGGCGACATGCACCAGCAGCACCAGCACCAGCACCAGCAGCACCTCCACCAGCAGCTGTCAGCCGCGTACACAGCAGCGGAGAGGAAAGCGGACGTCGGGCTGGATAAAGGGGCGTTTTGTGCGCCCATCAAGCAGGAGTCCGACTGGAGTGACAGCGACATGTCCTCGTCCCTGCCCTCGCAGATCAAGAGCTGCGCGCAGACTTCCGTCAGCCTCACGACGGGGCAGCCGACTCCCCCCACCACCCCGGAGCCTCTCTCCAGCGGCAGCTCGGCCAGATCCTCCCCGCGGAAGGGCGGCAGGGAGAAGGGGAAGAGGGTGGACAGGTACAGCGTGGAGTATCGACAGAGGCGAGAGAGGAACAACGTCGCGGTGAGAAAAAGCAGGGACAAAGCCAAGAGGCGCAACGTGGACATGCAGCACAAGCTGCTCGAACTGAGCTCCGACAACGACAAGCTTCATAAAACTATCGAGCAGCTAACGAGAGAGCTCTCCGGGCTCAGAGATTTCTTCAAGCAGATGCCCAACTCTTCGTTTGCGGGCTCCGCGAGCCGGTGATGGACTCGCGAACCTATGGACTGAGCTATTAGGAGACATACCTCAACAGACATTTCGTTTTTTACCATCTGTACCAGATGTATTTTAAGCTTACCATAATGGCACTGGAAAAATATATATATGATGTTGCTGCCATATTTTGTGATTTTTCTCTGTATTAAATTATTTTACCACTGCATTTACATGATATACCTGATATGGTACATGTTATATAATTCCAAACTTTGTATAAGAGCCAGAGCATGATCTTTTATATAGTTTGTATGAAACCCTTGAAAACATTTTGTTTATGGAATCTATAATAAAATTGCTGAAAAGGTGCAGAAATCTCCTGGTCTGAGTAGTCTTTGGTACACTACATGTGGAGGGAACAACTGGAGCATATTTTCAGAAGTGAGAGTGCAACAGGAAATGGATAGTAAAGTCAGCAAAAATACAACTTTATTGACAGTGTAAGTAATCTTAAATACAGAGGTAGATTTCGGGGGGGGGGGGGGGGGAAAGAAGTTTTTTAAACCACTTAAAGAAAGTGTTCACAGCCAAAAGTCAAAGTTGATGAACCGCGTGGGCTGCTCTGACAGACTGCATGCCACTGGTCTACCCTTGGGCTGTCAAGCCCTGGTCCACAGGATCACATATCGCTAACACAAACAAGACCTTGCCTTCTTCCAGCCTGTTCCCTTCAGCCTCAAGCTGTCAGGGAGGCCTTCAGAAGGGAGGAGGGGGAGTGTGAGAGAGAGAAGGCTGAACTGGCTCAGAGTGAGGCCTCTTGTGCAGATCCTTGGAGCCGCCTGAAGCCTGAGGATTGATATCATTAGCTTCTCTCCCTGACAGCCTCAGAGGCAGATCTCTTCCAGGCCGATCCAGAGGGCCGGTTTCCTGGTGACGACTCGGACGTAAGCGGCGAGGGGGCCCACCTCTCTTCCCAGGACATTCTCCACATCGTAACCTGGGAACTGAAACACTTTATTGAAAACCATAATGCAGCCTTTAAAACATTCCCCCACACTAACTGCACTTCTTAAATATAGTTTTCTCAAATCTGCTGAAGTTGCAAGAATATCTGAGTGCATGTCAGGCCCCGACCTATGCAACACTCCACATTGGTCAGCAGCGTTTCTAATGTATCTAATCTAATGTATTCTGCACTCACGGGTTCCCCATGTAAACATCATTAATACCTACAATGCAAATAACACTGCCACCACCTACAAGTTAAACAGGAAAGTTATTAAAATATAGCGTAAAAACTGCATGCAAACTTTAAAAAAAAAAAAACAATCCCTAAATACAACAGGTGGGTGGGAGACTACGTCAGTATTTTGGCGGCACATTCCTTTTAACTGTTTAAGTGACGAGCATGACTCAGGTTTTTGTGTGTGTTCAGCACAGAACAGGCTTTATCACCGTGAAATGAACAGACGACAGTGCTTTCGGGACATACTGACAGAAGATCAATGCAGCCCAGAGTTATGTCACAGTTGGTAAAAGCAAACTCACCCCCTGACCCTCCAGCGCTGCCGTGTTCAGGATCGACGTGATCGTCTTCTGCTGCAGCTGTCGGGAGAGATGAAAAGATTCGGAGCCATTAATGTCCTTTTAATTATCGCTTTGATGTTGCAAATGAAAAACAAATGCTGGTGAGTAACAGATTGATAGAAGGGGCTGAAACATCAGCCGGCTGATAAGAAGGAACGCTGCTCACTTTATCAGTTTGGCTCTCTTAGCGTCCTGATAAAGTCACAGCAGGTTTTACATCATAAAAGACGCCGTCATGCAGATGGAGGGACGGGTTTTATTTATTAAGCCCCTTTAATGTGCGGGAATCTCAGAGGAAGGATTAAGTGTCTTGCTCTAGGACACTTCAACAAGACGGATGCTCTTTGTACTGCCAATCTTCTGATATTTTAATTTTATAATTCTCTCGCTGCTTAAGCTTTTCACACAGCTTTTTTTTAAAAATTCAAGCCATAGTTCCATGTTTTCTTGCCAAGAATTAGATGAGAAGTTCAATACCACTCACATGTCTGCAGAGTAAATATGTAGCAGTCAGTTAGCTTAGCACAAATACTGGGAACAGCTAGCATGGCTCTGTCAGAAGGTAACAAAATCTGCCGACCAAGAAAGCCTGGGAGAAATTCCAAGAAGCAAACTGGAAGACTCCAGGAAGTTATTGGTCCCAACTAAGAAATAGTCTGACCCATAACCTCCCATAAAACAGCAAGTCACCGCTTCTACACATCGGCTTTTGTAAAGATTAAACAAATGATATATAACATGTTAATTATTGAGCTTTAGAGGCGTATTTCCATCTTTGGACAGAGCCAGGTTTTGTCTTAAGCTAAGCTAAAGGCTGCTGGATGTAGCTTCATATTAACAGACACGTTATCAAGCTTCTCATCTCACTTGGCAAGAACGCGACTACTCCTTTAAATTCTTGTGAGCTACGCTGTGTAAAATCATACTGGATCAGCCCCTCAAGCATTTTCATTTCTGAAGCCTGAATCACCAAACAGTGGACGTTCAAATGCAAACTTAAAAACCCAGAAACACTGTTCTCACCGTCACTTTTAAAGTGCAATTAGTTAATGAAGAACTCAGGAACACGTCCAGCTGGATCCTCGTGTCCGGCTTGTCCACCGACGACTTACAAGAAACACAGCGGAAGTTTGAACTGCGGAAAGGAACATAAACGTGTATATTCGCCGTGATGTTTGTTTGCATGAACATTAACAGTCATTTTGATTAAATGTGAGAACTTTACGGTCTTTCAGGGAACATCTCTAAGTTGTCACTTCCACAGTGGTTGCAGGCCGGCCAGGAATGAGCAGTGGTCTCATCCACACCAACTATCATCCCTGCAGGCAGAAAGTGTTAAAATTTACACGCAAAACAATCTTGGGAAACAGACTTTAGCTTATCTTTTATCATCAATGTTATTTACATTTTAAGTTATTTTCAACTAAAAACACTGACGCCTAACTAGAAGAAACGGATACATGATCTACATAGGTTTCAGAGTGTGTGTACGTTTGTGACAGGGTGTAAAGAGATAAACACATCCCTTTCATTTTTATCTGAGATGGCAGTGATAAAGGCAGCAGAGCGCTCCCTCCCTGAACACCATCTCACTTAACAACCAGAGCTGCTGTTCCACAAACAAACCCGGGGACGTAAACGAGATACCGAGTTTGACGCTGATAAATTGCAGTTGCATGTTGCGGTCTGAGCCTTTTTCCACTTGTAATTTCCAGAAGATGGTATCCGCGCACAAGTGCAAAAGATAATACGTTTTGTTTTCTTTTTTTTCAGCCACCTGACCAAACACGTTGGGCCGGAGGGGCCAGAACCAGAGGGCTCAGTTTGATCTTTGCCCTCGACTGTGACACCGAGTCGACAGATGCAGATTGTTATCTGTTTCACGCTGGTTTTCTTCTTTCTGCACCACATTTACATAATTGGAACGACTTAAAGAAAGTAAAGCAATATTTAACAAAATGACTAATTCAAACAAGGTTGATAAAAACAGCACAGCAGGAGTTCTATGTTTTAATTTTGTTGCAAAAAGTTTTCTTGACATATTTCATGTTAGACTAAACGTATTAACGTAAAGTAAAATGCACACCGCGTGTATGCGATAGAGGTTTAGGGGAAACAATGTTCCTTCAATCTGCAACTCATTTCCAGCAGATCATTGCACCCTCATCTGCAATTGAAAGCCTTCTGGGGAGCAGACATGTTGATTTCACTCACAAAGTGACGTGAGAATTGATTGGAATCCAACTAAATTCCATGTGTTTTTGTTTCCTAAAGTCCTAAACAATGACAGCCTGAGGACACTGAATAACAAACAGCGATGCCTTGAAGCCAGATCAAGGCCTCTCGCTGAGCTGTAAACTTGCGCATGAAAAAAACAAGTGGTTTTCTTCCCCTGAGAAAACAACCCATCGGGCATGTTCTGCAGGAATCGCATGAAAACCACAGGAGCCAGTGAGAGAGGGAGGAAGCCGACCTGAGAGAGAGCAGACGGAGTTGGGTGTGATCTCAGGACTTAGGGGATCCAGTCTCACAGGTTGGGTCAGGATCTCCGCCCGAGGCTCAGGCAGCGAAGGAGACTCTGGTCTGGACGAGGACGTGAGATCAGGGCCCACGGAGCACATCTCAACCACTGACTGCTCCACACACAAGAGAACACCTAGATTTTGGAAATTTTGAAATGTTACTACACAATATGGATGTGAAATATGCATTAAACTAGATCTCCGATTGTGTTCATCCCCAAACCAGCAGACTGGTTCTGGTGCAGAGGTGGAAGAAGCTCTCTGGAACCACAAACGGTTTTACACGACTTTTTATCGCATATGTAGTAATACTCCCAAAACACACGTACACAGACTTGTTGGAGTTTCCCTTAGAGTAAAAACACAGAGGTATAATGAACACAATTAAACTTAAAGGTATACTATGTAGCTTTGTCAGTTGTAAACACAAAGTTTGCTTCCTGCTCGGCTCAACAAGCCAGAGAGCGCAGCAGTGAGCGAGCTCAACAGTGAATGAAGAGAGGGAGCGGCAGTGAAACAAGAGAAATAAAACGTTATTTTCTGACTCTTTCACGGCGGTTTTGCTCTACACACCTCCGCACATCGCTACAGGAAAGGTGCCGCAATGCAGCTGAAACGCACACTGTGGCCCGTCAGTGATTGTGTTTCCGCTCCGAGGACAGAGACGAAGAACAGAGGAAACACTGAAGAACACACAAACGACGTCACAACCCCGTTGTTCGTCAAATACTGCCACTTTGTAGCAGAGAGACGCTAAAGGGTGAGGGATGAGAACGGGCTGCAAGGCCTTTTGGCGTCGTTATTGGCTGAGGGTTACAACCCGGCGAGGTGTTCTTTGCGGACGCTTGGAAACGTCCCGAACACAGAAAAATGAGAAGAAGAGAGAAAATAGAGTCTCTGTAGACACAAACACCACCACTCATTTCTCGGGGGTCAAAGTAATGAGGGATTACTTTTCTGTAAGTTGTTTTGGAAAATGCTGCATATTACACCTTTAAAGTATCAGAAGTACTCATGTAATATTATATATGACATTAGATAGTCAATTCTGACGCATCAGTGTTAAAATAGCGTTTTACTTTTTGTTATTTAATATAATCTTAATATTTCTATACATAATAATTAATTAGACACAGGTGACATGTTAGTGCACGGCCACGTCTTCTGCTTTTGTTACATTAAGTACACACAACCAAAATACTGCTTTACTTTTACTTGAAATGCAGGACTTTAGTAATGGAGTACTAAGTACTTCTTCCACCACTGCAAGTAACTAATGACTTTAGCTGTCAGATAAATGTAGGGGAGTAAAAACTATTATATTTTCCTCTGAGATTTATTAAATTAGAAGTATAAAGTAGCGGAAAATGGAAATACTGAAAGTGAAGTAAAATAATCTGCATGTTGTACTTTGGGTGGAAAGTCAATAAGTGTATTTACTACTTTTTGGGTGACGTGCACGGCTCATGACATGTAGCGGTTGAATGGCATGCCATGTCGAAACTCTAACCGTGTTCTCTGATGGCATCTGTGAATGACATGCGACAGGCGGCGGGGGAATTTAGTGCTTTGAGGACGCAGGAAGTGAGCGCACAGGAAGTGCTGACACACAGGGCCACCGTCCGCCTGCGGGGCCTCTCGGGCTCCTGAAGACTGGGGTCTGTCAGCACCAGCCAAACCTCACCCCGGCCTACATCACTACTCTGAAACACAAAAGGAACAGATGGAGAACTACTCAGAAACAGAATGACCTAGAAAGAAACATTCTTACAAGGAAACGTTACTTAAAAAGCACAAGTTAGATGCAAGTTGTATCACCTGAAAACAGCTTTGAGGAGATTATTCGTTCAACAAGCTACACACCCCAGTGCTGATTACCAGAACAACAACATTTCAACGGTGTATCTGTGTTTCAGTGGTGTGAGCGCGAGGCAAAGTCCACTTTGTTC